>NW_023270314.1:11362236-11374137 GCF_011800145.1 Mirounga leonina
GACTCCCTGCTGAGCAGGGAGCCTGATGTGGGACTCGATCCCAGGACACTGGGATCATGACCCGAGCCAAAGGCAGACGCTTAACGATTGAGCCACCCAGGCGCCCCAAGAATATGTAATTTTTAAAAGCTAGATTCACCCCTGTAAGGAAAAGGGCAGGTCTACCTACTTGTAGAAGAATAAACAGCTAAGCCCTAGTTGGTAAACCCTGTTGGTGTGGGGAAGGGATGGCCGAGAACAAACCTCTAAAAGCCATAAGGAACTGGCTTTGTGTTCAGCTAACACCAAGTCCAGAGTCACTTTCCTCAGAATATACTTCAAGGGACACTCAGAGAGCCTGTGGGGGGCCCTGAGGAGATGGAGAACAAAGAGTAAGAAGACCAACATCAGATTAGAAAGGAGCCTCTCCCTGTTTCCCGTCAACATTTGGGGTCGGGTCCAGCCCCCCCAGCCACCAGGGCGGTTTTCTGAGCTGCCTCACCTCTGTTACCTGAGGCCACCCCCACGCATGGCTTTTGCAAACCCCACTCTGTTGTTACCCCCCCACACACACGGGCAGTGCAATTCTGCTATAAACAACGCTGCTAAGATCCAGAACTGTCCAGAGTTGGCGGCGACATGGAGAACTTGCAAGCCGCTGGTATCCAATCCCCTCCCTCAGGGCCTCCAGGGATCCCAGCGAGCGGACAGGGGTCACGTGGGCACCCCAGCTGCCCAGCCCCCACAACCAGGGCTCACACCTTTCCCGTGTCTGTGTCAGCGGACACGCATGTTTCTGCTGGGCCCCGGGGAAGTGACGGGAGACAAATCAGTGGTCTCCTCCAGGGGTGCAGGGGCAAAGGGAGCTCTTGCTTTTACTACATGTTCCACTCAGAAAACGCAACTTCAAATGTGGCCTAATCACCTTTTGTCAAGAAGAGAACATAAAGGGGATGAATGTGAAATTTTGGATGCAGATTGTGTGGGTTCGAATTCTGGATCCACCGCTGCTCTTGCGAAGTTACTTAACCTTTCTGTGGCTTGGTTTCCTCGGAGATAAAATGGGGATCATTGTAATGCCTGTTATTGTTAGTATTAAATGAGTTGATACAGACAAAACTCCTAGTATATTGTGTGTCATATAGTAAGCACATAATAAATGTTTGCTGCCATTATTATATCCATAGTATTAAATAGGATGGTGAATAAGAGCTGGGGGACAGGTTCTAGGCAGGCCCAGACACTTCCTAGCTGTGTGACCTAGGTCAAGTTACCTGACCTGCTCTAGCCTCTATTTCAACAACTATAAAATGGCGTTGATGCCTGTATCTTCTTCACTGGGTTGTTTTAAAAATCAGATGAAATAGTGGATGTAAAGCAATTAACAAGGGGCCTGATGCAAAGTTATGGCTCCATAATTGCTAACTGTCTTTATTATTATTTAATGAAGTGGGCCTGACTTTAGAGCAAAAGTAAGATGTGAGAATGTTTAATGTTTTTTTCCCCGAAGGTATAAAAAGGACTCCTTTCCTGAGTCAAAAATAGAGGTACAAAATTTCTTCAATGTCCTGCCTTAAACTGAGTTGACAAAAGCATATAGCAAACTCCACTTGCAGAGGCAAAGGTCCAAGATGGGGACAAAAGGGGGGTGTTTCTCCAACAGTGCGGCCTGGACCTGCCTCCAGGTGGCAGCATTTTAGCATGTTGAACTTCAGGAAGCCCCGGGTCAGACCCTCCAGTTTCACCCACCTAAACCAAGGCTCATCGTGATGTTTATCTGTGAGGGCTGCTGAAGTTTCTCAGGCGCACTAGAAATTGCCTCTGGGAGAGGAAGTTTGGGACATAGGACTAGAGAGTAACCAGGGCCACAACTAGGATGTGCGGGGCCCCTCTCTGTTTAAACAATTTGAGTCACCCCAAATCAGTGTGCCCCTTTCTGGAGGCCCAATCTTATGCCAAAAAGAAGAAGAAAATTACACTCACCCCAAGAGTGACCACTGGCCAGGCAGTTCCTTCCTGAAACCAGGTCCTAGTCACAGGGCACAGGACACCCCCATCAGCCTCAGGACACCTGCCCAATAGCACTGCCAGCCCCATCCTCACCCCAGTCCTGCCACCAGGGAGGGCCTTGAACATGAGAGACCAGAGGAAGGCATTCCAAAGCATGGAAGGGCTTCGGGTGGGAAGGAGGCTTACTAGGGGCCGGGGTTGCTGGTCTAAGATGATAAAGGAGAAAATAAAGGAAGTATGGGGTGGTGTGGGGGAAAAGGAAAAACGAAGAGGGGTATCCCACATAATCTCCCAGGCCCACTCAATAACCCCAGTGCCTTATGTGGTCTGCCTCCTCCTTATTCTGAATAGCAGACAAACACCCCCTCCTGTAATCCAAGGGCATTACCAGATTGGAACTAAGGACAGCCTAGTCACACATAATTTGTTTCTTAAAACTTTGGTTCACATTTCAAATTTCTTCAAATGGGTTGCTTACCAAAGAGAAAAATCTAAGAAATTGGCAGCTAAGTGTCTTATCAGGAGGGAAAACAATGTAATAAAGATGAGTGTGTTATCTGAGATCAAGGAGGTAGTTCCACAGGTGTGTGTGCTCGGTGCCAGGGGATGTTAGTCAGGGTGAGGAGGTAGATCAGGATGGGGACAGAGAAGGCAAGGCTGCCCCAGTAAAAAAGTCTGACACACTGTCCTGAGCAGAGCTAGGGAGCTTCAGCCTTCACCACATCTTGCAGGCCCCTCAGATCCAACTGCTCCTCTCTTCTTGAATGGATGGGACATTATAGAATATTTTGGGAATATTTAACCCCATCTAAGTAGACACATCAAGTGGACAACTGGATATCAGACAAGTCTGGAGATTAGAGGAGAGGTCAGGGCTGGAGAGAGATAGTGGAGTCACCAACTCACAGAGAGTGTGGCCCTCTTTCTACATGGCCTCCTGGAGCCAGTGACCAGTAGAACATCAGCCTCTCCTCTGCCCCCCACTCAACCCAAGTAGTAGAACCCCCAAACTCACTCATCTGCCACTCTCTACCCCCACTATCCCTGGGAGATTCCAGTCCTGAAGGGAGGAATGCTTGCCCTCTTTGCCAAAGGGAACTCCACAGGAAAGATTGGAATCCATCACATATGCATTTCTGTGAGCAGCATGGTCAGTTTCTATTACAGCTAGAGAAGGTCAGCCACTTCCAACTCTAACACAAATTTCTATCTCAGCACATGGCTGGGAACTTCGAGACCAGAGAGCAAGGCAGGGGCATTTGTGTGCTGTCTCCTCACATCCATCTACCTAAGACAGGCTCATGATAGTGGAATCCTGTTGTCCCCACCGTCCGGAGGACTCCCGGGGCCAGGAGTGCCCTCTGCTGGTCACAATAACACTGATGCTCCTGAGAGTAACTAATACCATCCGGAGTCAATTAGTGAGCATAATGACTACCACTTATCATGAGCATTTACCATGAGCCAGACTTTTAATAAAAATTTTACCCAGATAATCCCATTTAATGCTCATCCTAATCTTACCAAGCCCACTATTCTACTGTTTTCCCATTTTCCAAATGAGGAAATTGATGATTTTCTCAAAGTCACGAAGAGGAAGTTTGGCTGGTTGGCTGCTCTACTCTTGGTCATCCCCTTCAAATGCCTCAAGATAGACATAAGCCACCGCAGAAAGAAAGGGGGAATTTAAGCACGTATGTTTTTCCTTGTAAAAGTAAACACATTATTTTGGAAAAATTGGAAAGACAAATACATCCCCCCACATCAGAACAACTGTTAGCATTTTAACATGCTTCCTTTTTTTTTCTCCTTTCCATCTTTTTTTAATAACTGAAATCAGGTGTAGTGTAAATTCTTCGCTGAAGAGGATTCTTAAAGATTTGTTTTCTTCAAGAATTTTCTGTTCTCAGATGAGATTTTCACATTTCTTAGTCAAAGCAACAGGTATGTACTTGGACCTCCAGGAAGAATCTGACCTAGAGTTCCCGGCCAGGAGTTCTATAATATCCCGGCCTGCCCAAGTGCGCTTCCCAGAGAGCCAGGGTTGCTATGGAGAATGAGCGTGGGAAACCTCAGGACAGGTCACACGGCCAGTCGGCCAAGTGCACTGCCCTCAGGGCAGGTGTTGAGGGTGAACTTTGGGGACTGATGCCTGGCTCACTTCCAGCAGAGGTTAGCACGGAGGCTCTGAGCAGGGGGATCCCCCAGGCAGCCATCTCAGGGCCTGGGATTCTTGGCGAGTTTCCCTCTGGCCGCCATAGGGATGTGGCCGTGTGGCAGCCCTCTTCCATCAACCTGTTTCACTTTTCTGCAGTTTCCTGGAAAGTGGCTCTTCCTTGCCAGAAGCCTCTGTGCCTCTACCTTAGAACGAAGCTATTCCCCTCCAGGGCAGTCCCTGTGGAGCTGTGGCATCTTCGGTCAGACTCCCAACTCTGCCCCTGACCAGCTCAATGACCTGAGCACTGCTGAACTTCTCAGACCTGTTTCCTCATCTGGAAGATCAGGGTAACTGTTCAGATTCCCCAGAGTTGTGAGGAGAGGTCAGTGGACATTCATCTGAGTAGCAAGCACATAGTAAAAGTTCAATAAATGGTGGCTATTGTTCTAGAAACCTTCTCCAGATAGGTGACTCCTGAAGGAGCGTGGAGAGCAGATGTCTGTACAGAGGGCAGCAGGAGACCACTCATCATTCATGTGGAATGTCCAAATTCCCACATCCTAAGTTCTATGCAAATGCCGGGGAAATAGACCTACTGCCTGAATCCTCTCCTGCTCTTCCAGCCCTTCCTCCCCTCCTCCCTGGACCATTTCCTAAGAACACAGAAAGGACTCTACCAGGAGTAATACTCAAATTATGTAAAAACTCAGACTGAAGAAGTATGACACCAGCCATGGAGCTGAAACGGGGTTTTGAGAGCCTCTTGTTACACCACTCTGTTTCCTGGATTGTGGGGAGGTAAGGGGTCTCAGGAGAGGGGCCAGAGAAGCTGGTGCATTGGGGAGAATCCTCAGCAGGCTCTGGGCAATGGTTCTTTACCAACTGATATAGCAATATGTTTACATTTTAACAACAAATATGGCCAAACCACCATGTACCGACTGATTTATCTCCAGTTGAAACCCCAGGAAAGTCATTCTGGGACCCCCTCCCAAGAATATAAGGGGCCACAGAATGGATTAAGCCCATTGGGGATTCATGCCCTGCTCACAGAGTGAGTTGGGGAGAAGAGCTGTACTGCTCAAGAGTCTACCTAAGTGTTAAAACACCCCTATCTACGTCATTCCTTACTGCACGCCTTGCTGTTGCAATAGGAAGAAGAGATCCAGAAGTTGGATGAGCCCAAGTCAAACACCATGATGAATGTCTGAGGAGGGATGTCAATGCTGGTGTCCCAGACTGGGCCTGGAAAAAGAAACCACCAAACCCAGTGCTGCAGTCCAGCACCAACCCCTTATGCCCAGTCATTCAGTCATTCATTGCACTAATACCTGTTAACCCCACCTTGGGTGCCCGGTGCGGTCCTGAGGGCTGGGCATACTACAGCGAGCAAGACCACTAGAGTCTCTGCACTCATGGTGCTCAGCCTAGTAGGGGAGCCAGACATGAAAGTGTAATACAGAGTGACAAGAGCTACAATGGGGGAAAAGACAAGGCACTAAAAGAGCAAAAGAGGGCCCCTGACCCAGAAGTCCCACTGCATTAAATCACATTGTAGCCAAGCCCTGAGGGCGAGTGGGAGCTGGCCACATGAAGAGGTGGGGGAAACATGCAGCAACATGGACGAACACTAGAGACTGGCCGAGCCCTCAGAAGAGCAGAACAGACAACCTGAACTTCAACATCATCATTTTGATGTGTCAAGTTTGGGGTGCAATTAATACTCACATGGGAACCTGACTTCTGACTTAACCAAAGAATGGTCTGGAAAGACTAAGACCCTGTAAATCTAAATTTCCAAGCCAAAGGTGTGGGCAGGTTGGCAGGGAGACCAGGTTGGGAGGGAGGCAGTGTCGCAAGGGGCTTACTGTTGGACCTTGGTGTCCCATGAACTCATGTTGAAGTCTCACCCGACTCTACTTCTTAGCTGGGTGACTTTAGCTGAGTCAGCTCAACCTCTCTGGGCTGTAACTTCCTCACCTGAAAATGGAGAACAAGGCGGATATGTACTGTGTAGTAGTATACGAATGAGACCCAACATGAAGTCCTCAGTGTGGGAAACAGCACAGGGCTGACTCTTGTTACGTGCAATCCACCCCCAACATAAACATCATTTTGTGCCCAAGAATCTCAAGGCTTTTGAGAACAGAAATCTGACCTAATCCGGACGTCACAGCTAATATTTATTGAGAGTGTACATACCCCAGCCCTGTCCTCCACACCTTATGTGGGTGGCTTTATTTCATCCTCACGACAACCCAATAATAAAGGTGCTGTTTTCCAGATTTTACAAACTAGGAAACCAAGGCTTAGTGACTTGCCTCAGGTGATCAAAAGTTTCAAAAATCTAGAACGCTGACAATACAAATGCTGGCAAGGATGTGGAGCAACAGGCGCTCTCATTCATAGCTGGTGCGAATGCAAAATGGTACAGCCACTTTGGAAGACCGTTGGGTAGTGGGCAGTTTTTGACAAAACTAAGCATCCTCTTCCCATATGATCCAGCAATCATGCTCCTTGGCATTTACACAAAGAAGTTGAAAACTTTATTCATAATTGCCAAAAATAAAAAATAAATACAAAAACTTGGAAGGAACCAAGATGTCCTTCAATTGGTGAATGAATAAACTGGAATATTAGTTGGTACTACAGAGAAATAAGCAATCAAGCCATGAAAAGGCATAGAGGAAATTTAAAGGGGTATTACTAGGTGAAAGAAGCCAATCTGAACAGACAGTGATTCCAACTATATGACACTCTGGAAAAGGCAAAACTATGGAAACAGTAAAAAGACTAGTGGCTGCCTGGAGTGCCTGGGTGGCTCAGTCAGTTAAGAGTCCAACTCTTGATTTCAGCTCAGGTCATGATCTCAGGGTCCTAGGATCGAGCATCGAGTGGGGCTCCATGCTCAGTGGGGAGTCTGCTTGGGATTCTTTCTCTCCCCTCCCTCTGCTCACACACGCACTCTGTCTTAAATAAATAAATAAATATTAAAGGAATAAAAAAAGATTAGTGGTCCCCTGTTAGGGGAGAGGGAGAGATGAGTAGGCAGAACACAGCATTTTTAGGGCAGTGAAACTACTCCGTATGATACAATAGTGGATGCATCATTATATATTTGTCCAAACCCATAGAATGTACAACCCCTGGAGTGAATCCCAGTCAGACTCTGGACTTTGGGTACCAAGGACGTGTCAGTGTGAGCTCACTGATTTTAACAAATGTACCACCATGTGTGGGATGTCCACAGTGGGCGAGGTTGTGCCTGTGTGGGGACAGGGCTATGTAGAAACTCTCTGTACTTTCTGTTCAATTTTTCTATGACCATAAAACTTCTCCAAAAAAAATAAAGTTTACTAATGAAAAAAAAAAAGAAACCAGGCTTCAAACCCAGGAAGTTTGGCTCCAGAGTGCACCTCTTTAACCACTATACTATACTATCCCCCAACTTCTGATGGTAGAAAAATCCAATTTTTGGTAGAAGTAAAAAAGAAAAAAAAAATTGCCCATGTAAAGTGAACCGAGATCACCGGGCTTTGGAATGTGCTTCCAGCTCAGGCTGCCAACCCTTCTTAATCCTTTCTAGAGGACTGGCAAGACTTCCCAGCTGATTACGCCGCCTCCTGCCTCCCACGTCGTGTTTGATGAAAAGCACCTGACATGTGGCTCGAGGCCAGCATCCCCAGGGCCCTTTGGTCTGGAGAACAGCTGTGAGTCATCTGGGGCACCAGGAGTGGAAGTTTTATCAGCTGGCCTTTCGCGAAGCTGCCGGGAAGACTCTCTGCTGGGGTAGCCACGCCTCCAACTGCTCTATTTTTAGAGAAAGACACTCTTTCCAGGGCCACGCTTCTGACAAAGGAGCAGGGCAGCTCTGCCCAAGGTACAGCCAGCGACCATCAAATCCCTTCCACTGGTTTGCCTGACTTAGGGCTCATTTTCTGCAAGTTTGTGGACCGCCATCCAAAGCATTTAACGAAAGGATTTATCAAATGCTCGCTCCTCCTCCAGCTGAGGGAACCTGGTGTATACTGCTTTCTCCCCCTGGAAGGGGGACAGAAGCCATTGTAAGATACTATTCAAACAACAGCATCTTGCCAACATATCAAAGAATACCATTCAAAGTCAATACAAAGCTTTTCTTGCTGTACGGAAACAAAATATCTGTATGGGAGACCATAGGATTAATTTGTTTTAATATTCCATGGTGGGGGGAGGAGTTGGGGGTGCTGCATAGTGGACCAAAAGGATATAGAATTGGCTCAATGGGCTTTGGGTCTTCCCAACACCGAATCAGGAAGCCAGCTGGGGCCCAGGAACCGAGAGAAACAGCCCCAGGGCTGACCATTAGGACTCCGTGCAATAATCCCAGCCCAATAGCTAATTATAACACTAATAATAAAAGGATACTAATATCAACCATTTTTCAAGTGCCTTCTAATGTGCAAGATACTTTAAACACATTATCTCGTGACAACCCCATGCGGTGGGTGTGACTACTCCAACTGTACAAGTAAGTGAACTGAGGCTCAGAGAAGGGAATGGCAGAGATATGCGAAAGGAAAATAAAAAAGGAAGGCTGGGTCAAGGTCATTGCCATTTTAGCTTAGTATCCCAGAATTTAAACTAGAACAAAAATAACAATGTTTTTCTCAAGCACAGTCCCCACCCCCACTTACCTCCGTTTGCCCCGCTGAATGATACAGCGTGTGGGGACACTGAAGTCCCGCAGTGGGGAGTCTCTGCAGCCGAGCTTGATGGGACCTTATGGCCCACCTGGTCCAACCCTCTCATCTCCAGATGAGGGAAAGGAGAGGGTGAGAAGTTAAACAACTTGCCCCCAGGCACACAGCAATTAGAGAAATTCCAACACAGATGCCTGGAGTCCAAATAGGGGCCTTTCCTACAGCACCATCCCCTCCCATCAGTGTGACTCTAACTGGGCAGGATTCAAACGGAGCCCCACAATCTGAACGACACCTTTGATGGGGCGATATTGAACCAATGCTACTCCTCCCTCCAAAAGTAGATGGGAGAGGGGCACCTGGGTGGTGCAGCTGGTTAGGCGTGCGACTCTTGGTTTTGGTTCAGGTCGTGATCTCAGGGTTGTGAGAACGAGCCCGGCACTGGGCCTCATGCTCAGTGCAAAGTCTATTTCAGATTCTCTCCCTCTCCCTCTGCCCCTCCTGCTCATGCTCTCTCTCTAAAATTAAATAAATAAATCTTAAAAAAAAAAAAAAAGCAGATGGAAGAAACTCTCCAACAAGAGAAAAAGAGAAAAACACAGCTTGTCCTAGGCCTCTGGGGAGTTCAGGTTAGTTTGTGGCCTTTCAGAGCTCATGTCCCCAGACCTCCAATCTACTCATGGAATCTACTCCCGTAAATCACATTAACTGCTCTTCTGTCATTCTCTCATGTAAATACAATTCGTAAGGAAGGGTCACAGAAAGCTACCAGCAAAAACTTGTGGCAGGTGGTCTTTCCCAAACTCCTCCAGAGTCCCTGCTTCTCCAAGATGATGCCTGTTGGGCTTCACTCGGATCAAAGAAATCCTGACAAGGTAAAGAGGGATGAGTGAGCTTGCATGGCCAGGCACATCCCTAGTTTCAATTTGTCCCATCCCAGTGTTAGCTCAGCAGTGTGCAGGGGATGGCAGGTGACAGCCAAGGAGAGATGATGTCACAGCCTCTGGCTGTGCCAATGTTCCCTTACCTCTCCACACCATGATGAGCTGAAGGCACGGCGGAGCCTCCCAAGATCAGCTTCACTGTCCTTGTTCAGTGGCTGCCCACTACGCACCAGGCTTTTCGATAGCTCACTGGTTGCAAAAGTTGTGAGGTTGCTCCATCCATCCCAGGAGGTTCTAAGTTAGCAGCAATTTTAAGGATGTAGCTGGACCTTGGGCAAATATTGACATTCTTAAAGACGTGATGTCGTACCAAGCAAGTATTGATTGATAAGAGAGAAAGTATGCAGCGGGAAGGGGGAAAGCCGACATTGTATTAAGCTTCTACTATGTTCCAGGCATTTACTGTCATTCAATCCTCACCATGACATTCTTATCATCTCTATTTTACAAATGTAGAAAGACCTTCAAAGAGATCCAGCAACGTCTCCAAGGCCATCCAGGCAGGAAATGCTAGAACTACAATTCCACCCCAGATCCACCAAACTACCAACCCACACACGCTAGACGCGTCCACGGCAGGCACTGCTGGTTTCCCACCTAACCTCTCCTTTCTTCCTTGCTAATGGAACCCTGCTCATATGAGGCAGCGATGTGCCCAGCTCCAGGTGGCCCCAGAATTCAGTAGCATCAACCATTATCTGAAAGCCCCTCTGACTACTGGGCCTGATGCTTGAGCTGCAGCTTAGAATCCATTTCCTCATGAAAACCATCCTATACACGGAAGTCAGTAAGAATGCAACCACTGTATCATCCCTGTACTTCTGTTGTTCTATGGATGAAGCCAATTCTTGGAGATTAACCTGGGATGCCACCATTTATAGCATGGTTTCTACGGGAAAATGCATTAAAGATTCACCCACTTCTTGACCCCTACCTACTCTGCAAAAAAACAAAACAAAGAAAAAAAAATCGCAGCAACTTATAAGAGACTTCATGAGTCCTTTATAAAGTTTATAAGCAATTCCAATTTCCAAAGCTACTTTCACATTATCAACCCTTTACTTGTCAGAAAGATCTAAGAATATCGAGAATGCCAAGGAATTTCTTGAAAGTATAGCTATACAGTGGGTCTTTCTAGACCATCCTACTCCACCTTATTAAATTGAAAGAAAGGGCGCCTGGGTGACTCAGTTGGTTAAGTGACTGCCTTCAGCTCAGGTCATGATCCTGGAGTCCCGGGATCGAGTCCCGCATCGGGCTCCCTGCTTCGCAGGGAGTCTGCTTCTCCCTCTGACCCTCCTCCCTCTCATGGTCTCTGTATCTCATTCTCTCTGTCTCAAATAAAAAAAAAAAAAAAAAAACTTAAAAAAAAAAAAATAAATTGAAAGAAAATCTTTCCCATGGCTGGAAAAAAAAAAAAAAAGATATTCTAGGCTAGAAGAAAAAAAATACTAGCTACTGTATGCATTTTACAAATACGGTGCTGCTTTTCCTGGAGAGGGCTGCTGGCATTAGGATATAGCCCACGGCGTCTCAGCCTCGCCCCGGTGACAGCAGGGGCCAGCCAATTCTTTGTCGTGGGGGCTCTCTGTGCGCCGTCGGATGTTTAGCGGCCTCCCTGGCCTCCATCCACTAGATCCAGGAGCACTCTGAGTTGTGACAAACAAAAATGTCTTCAGACATTGCTAACTGTCTCTTGAAGGGCAAGGCCACCCCTCGATAAGAACCACAGGCAAAGGCTGACAAGTTGGGAGGACCTATTGACTCGCAGGGCTGCACTAAACCTGACAGAGCCACGAGACACTCCAGTGAGGTAGAAAGTCCTGATCTGTGTTCTGGTGGCAAATCCCCTGCTCCATAGAGTAGGGCTCGGAGGGTCACTGAAACGGCCTTCAAGAAAGCCCGCCTCAGAAGAGGTGTCCCCTCACTGCTGGCTCCTGAGGGTTGCCGGGCAGAATCCCCTCCAGGCCTGTTTTCCCGACCTGGGTCCTTTCACTCACCTGCAGCCTGTAAAGCGGCTGCCGTGCCCACTTCCGGTCACTCCTGCCCTGGGGAGGCGGGGAGGCGGGGAGGGTTAGGGGGAGGCGGTAAGGGTTAGTTAGGGTGAGGCGGTGAGGCGGTGAGGCAG
>NW_023270314.1:11374147-11617220 GCF_011800145.1 Mirounga leonina
GTGAGGCGGTGAGGCGGTGAGGGTTAGGGTGAGGCGGTGAGGCGGTGGAACTCCTTCAGGGCTCGTGTTCATCGCGCGGCTCGCTCTGGAAGCTCCCTTTCCTCAGAATAATTGTCTCGGCTCAGCAGTTGCTACTGAACCGATTCCAGCAGCTCAGCACTGAGAGAGAATCTAGTGAACTTGACAGAGATCTTGGGAGCGACTTGGGAATCCACCGTGCGGACCTGGGCACCGAGCGGGCTGGGCCCGTTCGGGGGTCGTGGGCCGAAATCTCAGGGGAGACCCTCAGCTTCCGCCCCAGCCCTGCACTGGGAGGGTCCGAGCCGGTCGCTTATCCTACAGGTTACCCAGCCACTGTGCGTTCCTTTCCGGATTCTCCCCACGCCGTGTAATCTTGTCAGCTAGTCTGGGTAAATCCCGAGTCTTTCCCAGAACCCCCTCTTTTACCTCAGGGATAATCAATGGTAGGAAAAAATCTATTCGCTCAACACATCTTGTGAAGTTCCTGGCTACTAGTGATTTGAGTTTCCGTTATCAAACTGAGAGTACTGCATCTTTCTTTCCTTCCTTCAGATGCTCCAGGAAGGCAGGGAATTCTGTCTGTGGTTCATCACTTATTTGTGGAATAAATTAATGCCCACTTTGTCCGAGTTGCTGTCTTTGTGCTAAGAATGCAGCAGTGAACAGAACTGGCACATCCCTGGCCTCAGGGACTTCACAGTCCTTCAGGAGAGCAAGAGAACTAAGAAATAAAACAAACCCAAACTGTGGTAAGAGGTAAGAGGGAGGGAAACTGTGGGGCGGAAACAGCCTCAATAATAATGGGGTGGTCAGGGTCAGGGGACCTTCTCTGAGGAAATGCTCGTTAAGCTGAGACAGGAAGAGGAACTGGCCTGAAAGCATTTTCAAGGGACCACACACATATACACATGCACACATGTGCATCTGCACCCACACACATGCACGCATAAATACACGTGCATACGTGCAGTCACACACACACACGTGTGAATGCACACACCACATACATACACACAGATACGCATGCAACATGCAGATATGCGTGCGCACCACACACATGCATGCACACATAAATATGCGTGCACATACATGTGCACAATACACAGGCCCGCCATATGTATATGCATGCACACATGCAGAAACACGTACTACATGTGTACACGTGTGCACACACCACGCAGGAACGCCACATACATAAACACATAAATACACATGCACACACAGATGTGCACACATGGGCGCGTGCGCGCGCACACACACACACACACACCCTTCGCCTCAAGGGAACATTTCAGGGCTGAGGGAAAAGACTATAGTACAAAGACCCTGAGGCTTAGTTCTCTGTATTACTTAGTAAAAAGGATAGAAGACACTCTGTTTTCCATAACAATTACCACAACATTGGATGAGATATATAGATATCTCATCAGATAGATGCATACAGACAGATGCAACAGGAAGCCAATCCCAGCATATATATATATATGCTGAAGACATATGAAGACCTTGACTTAGTGGTGCTGAGGGTGATAGGAAAAGAGAAGCCTTTATTCCTAGGCCTAACCCTGGACTTACTCCAAGATATATAGATTTTATTTTTAAAAGATTTTACTTACTTATTTAGAGAGCGTGAGCAGGGGGAGAGGAAGAGAGAATCTCAAGCAGACTACATGCTGAGTGTGGAGCCCAACCCAGGGCTCAATCTCATGACCCTGAGATCGTGACCTGAGCCAAAGTCAAAAGTTGGACACTTAGCCAACTGAGCCACTCAGACCCCCAAATTATATAGATTTTAGGACTATGGGCTTAAGATTTTACTTATGAGGGAGGGAGGGGGAGAGAGAAGCAGACTCCCTGCTGAGCAGGGAGCCCGCAACTTGGGGCTCGATCCCAGGACCCAGAGATTACAACCTGAGCCGAAGGCAGATGCTTAACTGACTGAGCCACCCAGGCGCCCCAGACTATGGGTTTAGAAGTAGTTTTTATTTAGGAAGAAAAAACTTTCATTAAAACACCAGTCAGAAAAGTAACTCTATTATTGTTTATCATTCTATATGTGAAACTATCCACCCCAACTCCCCCTTTCCCAATAAAACAATCTTCTTTTTGAAAGATTTTATTTATTTAGTTTGGGGGTGGACAGAGGGAAAGGGAGAAAGTCTTAAGCAAGGGCTCGATCTCACGACCCTGAGACTACCACCTGAGCCGAAACCAAGAGTCAGATGCTTAACTGCACCATGCAGGCGCCCCAACAATTACTTTTATAATGTGAAACTTTGTATTTATATATCACATTATAAATACATTATAAGCACAATCAGGTGTGTGTTAAACTCAAGGTTTCTTATACAAGGTACTGTCTATAGCAGTACTGATGGGCATAATAAATCACATCTGTGTTCTTACCTGTATTTAGTGCTGTCTTTAGTATTTAAAAATAATTTTCTGTATGTAAATCAAGCCCTACTTCACCGGCCAATTAACACCAGCTCATTTATTGCTGCTTGCTGAGGACCCACCGGGTGCCAGGCACTGAGGTGGAGACAGACAGATGCAACAGGAAGCCAATCCCAGCAGATCTGCCCTCGGGGAGATTATAGTCCCGTCCTGGAGCCGGGCAATCAGTAGGTTTTTACAGGGAAGTACTGTCACACAGTGTAAAATCACTAGACGGCGTGAAACCCAGTCTGAGAGGTCAGGACATGACATGCTCAGTACATGGGGTGTACCGAGCATGTCATGTCCTGAGAGGGGTGGAGTGGGGGAGGGCATCCCAGGCGGAGAGGGCTGCACAGGGGATGTCCCTCCTGATGCGGGGACAGGTGGCACATTCGAGGAGCCACAGGAGGCAGCAGGGGAGGAAGGTAGCTCCCAACGGGCTGGAGAGATGGGCAGAGGCGGATCTGGTAGGGTCCTGTAAGCCTTGCTGAGGAGTCTGGGCTTCGTTCTGCGGGAATCGGAAGCCCCTGCCCAGCCTTAAGGGGAGGCTTTGATGCCACAAGGAGGCATTGTGGCCAACAGGTGGGAAATGGGTAGCTGAGGGCTGGTAAGGGCACAGTGGATAGCAAAGCTGATGAAGAGCAGAGATGAAGTGGTCAGTGCCCTTCTGAAGCCTCAAGATCACAACCCTCTGTGCCTTGAGCAATGGGGGGCTGTGAGCACGGAGCCCTCGGGAAACCTCCCAGGAACCAGTCACTGTCAGCAGCAGGCCTGCCTCCCCCATCTCTCGCTTTAAACCGCGGCCTTCTTACACTGTTCTCCTTTTCCGAGACTTCTCACCACCTTCAGTTCTTGGCTGAACTGAGCCTTGAACATCTCCTACCTGTCCCTTAGATCGACCAGTACAGAGCCCTCCGGGGTCACAGGGATCATGTGATGCATTTTATATATTCACAGACACCTGTGGTCTGATGAGGATGTGGTCTTTCCAGCGGCTTTGTGAAGACGGTCACATGGACCTAGGAAATGCCATCGAATCTGCAGGCTGTCCCTTTGCCAGGGACAATCACCGGGGTGGGTCAATACACTAATCATGGTAATGGTTAATCCATAACCCTCCGTGCTTCCCAAGGGACATTTTATTCACTTTAAACCCAATACAAAGGCATGAAAAGTGAGGGCAGGACAAACCCTGAAAATACTGTAATTATAATCTTCTGTTCTCTCCATTATTTTTATTTTTTAAATTTATTCTGCTTATTTCCATCTCCATCTTTCATACAAAAGGCCCTTCTCAACTCTATGGTTATCCTCAGCTACCTGCTCATATTTAGGGGCTGGTATTTAAGTACCGAGTGAAGGGGCGCCTGGGTGACTCAGTCAGTTAAGCGTCTGCCTTCGGCTTAGGTCATGATCCCAGCCAGGGTTCTGGGATCAAGTCCCGCATCAGGCTCCCTGCTCAGCGGGGAGTCTGCTTCTCCCTCTCCCTCTGCCTGCCGCTCCCCCTGCTTGTGCTCTGTCACATAAAAAAAATCTTAAAAAATAAAAAGTGCCAAGTGGAAGTTCTGTGACGGCAGTTTGTCAGCTGATGGGACCCTCACTCCAGGAAGAGAACCTACCATCCTCGCTCTGGTGGAATTATACACTTCATGAGATAGAGTCCTAGCTTTCCTGTTAGCCACAAGATTCCCTGCATCTAGAACATAGTGGGTGCTCGATAAATATTTGATGTTATTACAAAACCTCTTGGAGCCTCGGTTTTCTCATCTGAAAATTGGGGATAAAAAATATCTATCTGAGGAGCACCTGGGTGGCTCAGTCAGTTGAGCGTCCAACTCTTCATTTCAGCTCAGGGCATGATCTCAGAGTCCTGGGATCGAAGCCCTGTGTCGGGCTCCACACTCAGTGGCGAGTCTGTTTCTCTCTCTGTCCCTCTGCCCCTCCCCGCTGGTCATTCTCTCTCTCAAATAAATAAATCTTGAAAAAATGTATTTCTGGCAGGTGTTCTGAGAAGAGATGGTAGATGGAAAGCACCTGGCACAGTGCTTAGTATTCAGCAGACTGGTTACAAATAATAACAGGTAGCAATCATTGTTCTCGTTATTTCTAAGGCAACAGGGCAGCGGCTTCATGACCATCTGTGGTCACCAGTAGCCAGGCTAAATATAGAGGCAAAGTATAGTACTTGTTGAGAGGCTAGTTATTATAGTACAAATCAACAAAGCAAGGAGAAGGCTCAAGATAACAGCCTCTGACAGTCAATGCGTAGAAAGTCCAAGGACGTTCAGTCTTCAGCTGTAACTGAGAAAGGTGGGTAGTGGCGCTACCTCACTGGAGAGCTCTGGAATCGCCATCTCGTGGAACGCTCTTCTCCTGCTCTGCTCAGGCTGTTAGGAGCAACTGAACAGTAAAGGCACTGGAGGAAGGTGAAGAGTATGCCAAGCCTCCCCCCAAACCCCGGCACTCCATCCATATAGCAGGCAGGCTGATGGATTGTCTCTTTTGGAATAGGTTTAAAATATAGGTCTATAGTTTAAAAAAGAAAAAACAGACAGCACAAGAGGGTACTTGCAGAAAGATGGAAAGGTCAGGATTCCTATCACCCCCAACCCTTCAGGCAGATTCCCCAGAGATAATCACTGTTATGTCTCAGCGATCTTTTTATGCATACACAATATATGCATTTTTTCACAGATGGGCTCATAAAAAACTTCTGAAACGTGCCTCCCCCCACTTCATTTATCCTGAATATCTTTGCGTATCAGTATACATAGACTTACCTCCTTATTTTTATCAAATGCTCTATTCACTAAGATAATGCAATAGATACACTCCCAGATCTGGATGGCTTAACAAAAGTGAGGTTTATTTCTCATTTATCTAAATCCAACTGGTGGTAGGGAATGTGTGTGTAGGGAGGCGGGGAAGCACTTATTCAGGGATCCAGGATGACCAAGACCCTGCCAACTTCAACATGTGACTTCTACACGGTGGCTTCTAAGGTCACCCTTGGTGTTGATATCCAGCAAGCAGATAGGGAAAAAGAGTGTGCAGGAAGGCAAGGTTTTATATGAGCCAGGCCTAGAAGAGACATGTATCACTTCTGCCCACATTCCACTGCCCAGAATTAGACTCTCTGCCCGAGCCCAGTACGAGGCCCTGTCCTGGCTGGACAGCTGCTTCCTACAGCGGGACACTGTGGAGGAAAAGCACAAATCTTAGGTTGGCAATTAACTGTTCTCTGCCACAGACGCATCCTCATTTATTTAAGCTTCAGGAGGCCGGCTTTCCTCTTCTCTCTCTTCTGCTTTTCTACTTGTCTTTTGTCAAAGGCAAATTGTAAACTATGGAAAACTATTACCTGGGAAGTGTAGGTACACTGGTTCAGATGTGGTGGGGGTAGGGAGGAACACTCTCAAGGAAAAGCCTTTAAAAGATGCGTATCTTTGACCCAAGAACACATCTAAAGGACCTGTCCTAAGGAAATTAGTGGATGACTGCTCACACTGCATGTATGAGGATGACTGTAAGCCAGCTAGGTGCCCGACATTAGAGACCTGTATGCACTTACGATGCCTCCGTATAATGGAATACAGTTGGTTAAAATAATTGTGTAGATACCTACAAACACAAAAATATGTCCGCACGTTATGACAAAAGACTCCTAAACAGTGTTAAGTAAATTTTTAAAAACACATTGGTTACTTGTGGCAAAAAGGCTAGAGGACATACATTAAAATGTTTACAGTCTTTATCCCTGGTAAGAGGGCTATTTTCTTGTTACACATTTATATAATGTCTGAATGTTTTATCATTGGAAAAAACAGTGAAGCTATTTTCAGCTTGAAACAAACAAACAAAAAATGTAGATAAAGGCAACGGGAGCTTAGGTGACTGAAAGCAAGTCTGCGAATCAGACCTGGCCTCCCAGACCCTGTCACCCGACACTCAAGTGGCTATCGTGAGCACTTTTCTCTGTTGAAGTGACTGGCTTTTGTCAGGCCGATGGCAGGTTATGACGGGAGAGAATGGGCCTCCGGGCAGTCGGCAGCAGCCCCCGCCCCCGGGGCGCCCCGTCGGCGACTCAGCGGGCCGGGGCTCACTGTGCCTCCGGCCTCGGCATGGGGAACGCCATCAGGGCCCTGGTGGCCTTCGTCCCCGCTGACTGCTGCCAGAGCTACGTGGTCAAAGACCTCTGGGAGATGCCGACGGACAAGATGGTGGACCTGAGTGGGAAGCAGCTCCGCCGCTTCCCTGCGCACGTGTGCTCCTTCCAGGAGCTGGTCAAGCTCTACCTGAGTGACAACCACCTCAACAGCCTGCCTCCTGAGCTGGGGCAGCTCCAGAATCTGCAGATCTTGGCCCTGGATTTCAACAACTTCAAGGCTCTGCCTCAGGTGGTGTGTACTTTGAAACAGCTCTGCATCCTCTACCTGGGTAACAACAAACTTTGCGACCTCCCCAGTGAGCTGAGCCTGCTCCAGAATCTCCGGACCCTGTGGCTGGAGGCCAACTGCCTCACCCGGCTGCCAGACGTGGTCTGTGAGCTGAGGCTCCTTAAGACGCTGCACGCCGGCTCCAACGCCCTGCGTCTGCTACCAGGCCAGCTCCAGCGCCTCCGGGGGCTGCGGACCATCTGGCTCTCAGGCAACCTGCTGGCTGACTTCCCTGCTGTGCTGCTGCACATGCCCTTCCTGGAGGTGATTGATGTGGACAGGAACAGCATCCGCGACTTCCCCAGCCTGGCCCACCTGTCAGGTCTGAAGCTGGTCACCTATGACCATAATCCTTGCAGGAATGCACCCAAGGTGGCCAAAGGTGTGCGCCGCGTGGGAAGGTGGGCCGAGGAGACGCCAGAGCCCGACCCCAGGAAAGCCAGACGCTATGCCTTGACCCAGGAGGAAAGCCAGGACGGAGAGGCACCTGCCCTGCCTCCTCTACTTCTTCCTCCCAACTCCTGAAAAGCTTCAGCTGTCAGTCAAGGCCAAGGACACAACCCCAGTGTCTTCTGCACACCCATCCTTTAGAGTGCAAAGGATTGCTCTGGGATATGTGCGGTGCCTCTGCCAGCGGGGGCTGATCCAGTGAGAAGAAATGCCTCAATCACACCAAGAAGAAAAACTTTCTGGCCAACATCTCTCCCAAAGCGGAGCTGTGTGCTCTGCGTAGCACGAGGATTCTTTGCAAGAAAACCCGCTTCTCCAGCTATTCTGGAATACTGAAGAGTCAGAAGGGCCAGGACATTTTGTCCTTCTCCACTCTCCAGAAGTGGCTGTTCACGATGCTCATGAACTCCTCAAATAAGGTATTTATTAAAGAATTCGCCTGGCTCCAGCGCTTTACAGGATATATTGTGTTACTATGAATGACCAGAAGTGGTATGAAAATACCACTAATTCAGGCCGCTTATAAAAGACATTTTTACCTACTCAGTCAGACTCACAGACTGTGCTGTCGCAAAGGCTCAGATGAAGCTTCTTCCCTGCAGCTCAGTGCAGGCTGGGAGAAGACCCGGTGGAAAACGCCTCCTGGTGGAGTCCGGCTGCCATTTTACACTTGGCGGAGGTTCATGCTGACTTAGCTCGTTTTCCCTAAAGGGTATGACCCAAGATCTGCTCTCCACTGCTTCCTGTTACCACAATGCTAGAAGTCATCTAGAAAGTACCACCTCTTGTTGGCCATGTGGTCTTATTAAAATCAAGTAGTTGTAATCCTGCCTGCCTCTGTAGGGCAGAGTCCCTGTTTATTCACATTAATGAAGCAGAGCTGAACTGAATCCCCTTCTGTCGAGGGCAACATTTCCAGAGCCGTATTAGGATACAGGCAGTAGGTGAAAAATGTTTACTTGAAACAAGCATCTGGAAATCTGAGTTGCAGGTTGTGGTATACATAGGACGCTTCTGCCTCTAGCCGCAGCTTCTCAGCCTTTGCTCTGATTTGTTGATTTTCGTAGATACAGTCTTTTGATGGTCAGTGTAGAGCTTAGATATTTTGGCCGTTTTTTAAAATGTAAATTGTGACCTTTTCTTCTTCCCACAAGTACATCAACCTTAAAGATACTGCTGTCAGTGGGTGATTTAATATAATATAGTCCTTTATGTTTTTGAACCCTTCCAGCACAGACACAGAAAGTGTCCCCTTTACTAAAACTTTCATGTGTTTAGCTTTTGAAGAGTTACTTTTGCCATAAAAGCAACTTTACCCAGCAATGTTTGATTCTAAAATGACACTGCACAGATTATTTTCAAGTGTTTTCCTACTATAAATATTTCTTGCTAAACCAGAGGAAGAAAACGTTTCATATCACAATCTCTTCCTATTGCTACCTCCCAATCTGTAGAATATTTGCAACCCACTGATTAGACTGCCAACAGATCCCTTTAATCATTCAATATAATAGGCTGTCAAATATTTAACTGCTTTAGTAACCAGTCCAGATTTCCATTAGGCAACTAGGATTTACAGTTTATTTTCTCATGTCTGACTGACTGAAACGCAACTATACTCAGTTGATGCTAGAAACGTTATGCCAACAGAACTGCCTTCTGAGCTGTATCTACAGCCAGCCTTATAGACGGCTCTCATTTCTTTTGACCCTGGCTTCCTCCTCCTAAGATGAATGGGCCCACCTTTTCCACAGCTGTAGGCTACAGCCATAAAACAGAGTGATGCCAACTGACCTGTACAGAGTTCTTGTGTAAAGAGCTAACTGGTCTGAATCAAATGTCAAATTATAAACATTTGGCACGTAGTCCAGTGGTTTTCTTCTAAAATAACATACAACAAACATTTCTCAAACAATATGGTTAAGGGTTCACCACTGCTTTTGCTACCCAAAAATGTTTTCACTACAGGATTTCAATCAATTTTATAAAGTAACCATGTAAATGCATAGTAACATTTCTGTAACCCTCTGATGTTTTTTTGAAATTCTGACATAATTAAAAAGTTAAAAAGGGGAAAATGAAGCACCAAATGTAACTTTTTACTCATAATTTTAAAAGCCCTGAAACCCAAAATGTTATGCATCAGAGAAAAATCTTTTTTTAAAAAAGATTTATTTGAGAGAGAGCATGCGAGTGCACACATGGGGTGGGAGGGGCAGAAGGAGAGCAAATCCTAAGGACCTATTACTAGGCAAGATTCGGGGTGTGGGGGATCAATATAGTACTGAGACAACCAGATAGGAGTGTTAGAAGTCACCACCCATGAGGCTAGATGAACAGTGAACAGCAGTGTTACCCTAATCAAGTAAGAGCTAAAAGGCATGAAGAAAGGGGCTACCAGCGAAACTGTAGTTGATAGGTCTCACAGGGATGCAGCCATTTCCAGAGACAAAGAGCAAGAGCCGGAAGAAAGTATCAATTCCCTATCCCCATATCTTGCCAGTACCTCCTGAGTTAAACCACAGAAGTGGTGAGGCAGTCAGCAAGGAAAAGTGGGTGGGCCCGTGGCCTCCAAGCAGGCAAAGAATGGATCGTGGCTTGAAGACAGTAAAAGGAGAATAAAGAGTATACATATTACCCTTCAAAGAAAAACTGAAAGCTACTTAGAATAGATTTAAAAATCCTAAGCACTTAAGACAATTTTTCATGTGCTTACTATTAACATACATTCCAAATCTCTATTTCCATGTCACAAAAGTTTTGTGAAAAACTGCTTCCGTATTTACTGTTTCTGAGTTACAAGAAACTCCATCCTAAAACTGTTATAGGAATAGTGGGGCCTAGGTTGGTATTTAAGTTCTGACTGGAAAGACATTAAAATTTGTGAACCTGAGATAGTCTAGGTCTATGACAACAATGTAAGGTCTTCAAAGGATATGAATTCAAAGAGGAAAAAAGGCATGGGTGTATTTTTGGATGTAACAATGAAGCTCCCATGTTTCTACCTCTTTTTAGATTAATACTTAACAGGTGTATTCTTTTTAAGACCTCTGGAGAAAACATGCCCAAGTATCCTTTTAAGATCTTACTCCAGGCTATCTAGTACTCTCAGACAGATGTTTAAACCCACTTCTACTGAAACCTCTGTAGGTTTTCTTGGTCATGATATGCTCACCTGTTGCACCCGAGGTATGGAGGTGAAAACAGATGTTATGATGTGATAAAGTACTTAAAAAAAAAAAAATCAGTGCAATTCTCTTTGATAATCTCAGGAAAAGCTTCTCCTTCATGTTAATGTTGGAGGATACACACTAGGACCACAAAGGAAAACACCAGTTTTCCCAGTTTTAATTGCTTCTACAAAAGTAATACTAAAATGTTGAGACAAACTTTTTAGACAAAACCAAAACAGACTGGGGGCACTTGGCCAGTTCAGTCAGTAGAGCATGTGACTCTTGATCTCAGGGTCATGGGCTCAAGCTCCACGTGGAGCCTACTTTAGAAAAACAAACACAATAAAACAGGTTGTTTTATCAGCATTTCTTTGAAAACCCTTTTGCTCCTCTATGGGAATAAAATGTCTCTCCATTAGGGTAGCAGAGATACCCTGTAAAAACTCAACCTACTGCTAGGCTTTCTCTCCTTTCTGCTATACATCGAGGCATTAATAACCTCCAAATCTAAATTCACTTTAAACCAGTAACTCAGTACATACCTATCCCTATTCCCACTCTTTCTCAAATCCATTTGCCAAAAACAAAAAATCCTAACTGGTCAACAATGCCTAAATCTAACCACATCCATCTTTTTTAAGATATTACCCATTAAAGCATCAAAGGTGCTTGAGAAACAGCTTGTAACAAATGACTTTTAAAACAGGACTCTTTCAAACTTGAAGTAACAGAAACCACGATCATTTTGCCCTGTGTAAGAGACAGTACTTAGACAACACAAAATTAAACTGAGTACTAAACTTTAAGATACTTTCACTAAATAAAATTAAACAGCTAATAAAGGTTACATATGATTACAAACCAAGAGATTAACCTATGTTTATCACATCTGACTTTGACTTGACAAGATCATTATTTCATAAACGTGTACGGTCCATCATCAGTTAAGCCAAACAACTCCATACTGAGAGTATAATCATTTGCTCCCATTAAATTAAAAAAAAAAAGTACAAGCCACCACTAAGACAGATAAGAAAATTTAATTGTTCAAATTTTTATTTTGATGCACAGTATGAGAAATGAACTTTTAAATCAACTAAATTTTATGGATAATGAAACAGCAAATAAATTAGACCCATGTTAAAATAGAAGGTCAGTTAAATGTCCAAACTTAAGGATATAAGAGCCACAGATAAACTTCGATTCCACAGTCTTCCTCAAAAGGTCGAAGTCTTTCAAACACAACTTTGCTATGAACTAACTGGTCCAGAGCTCAACAGCACATGGGAATGTTTAACAGGGGTGGTGATCAGGGACACGTTTCCTGCAAATATTACAAAACAAACACTTAAGAAAACGCAATGGTAAAATTGAAAAACATGACTGTAACCAAGGGTTTATATTAAATACAAACACAGCTGAAATCCTAATTTTATCAAAACCATTATAACCAATTCCTTATAACAAGGATGTTTCTACCTCATTACTAACATCCCTCAATTATTACTGTATTAGTAAGAAGACAGTACAAAATCGGTGGAATGTGAAGACCCATAGGTATTTGGCAATTCCCAACTTCTCATCCAAACAACCTATTTAACAAATACATTCTCCAAAAAAAAAAGGTTAATTCATGTTTTCAACTAATGTGTGAGGGCATTTTACCAAATCAAAGACAAAGAGTTTACTCTTAACCAGAAGTTGTTAAATGACAAGGCTTGGGGCGCCTGGGTGGCTCAGTCGTTAAGCGTCTGCCTTCGGCTCAGGTCATGATCCCAGGGTCCTGGGATCGAGTCCTGCATCAGGCTCTCTGCTCAGCGGGGAGTCTGCTTCTCCCTCTCCCACTCCCCCTGCTTGTGTTCCTGCTCTCACTATGTCTCTCTCTCTCAAATAAATAAATAAAATCTTTAAAAAAAAAAAAAAAAAGACAAGGCTTTGGGGCCTCTAGATGAAAATCTCTGGATCATTATTCTAAATAATGAAAATGAATGCCAGTAGATACGCTATTGACAGGGTCAGGTAACTCACCAAAGTATGTAAACAGTGCCTTTCAATACATCTTAGGTGTTAAACTTTTACTCTCTGGTGAGAAAATAGTGAATCTCTCAAGGAGGAGGCATGGCAGGGTATTAGAGAATTTTTTTACTTAAGCACTGCTTTTTTTACTTTACTTTTTTACTTTACTTAAGCACTGCTTCTAGAGTCAAGTATAGCAATCATTCTAGAGAAGCAGAGAAAGTATAAAAACAGATCCAAAGAGTACAGCATACTGGGGCAATATAAAGAAAGATCTTCCAACCCTGGAAGCTTATGGGAATATGATTAAGGATGCTGAAAGATATCAATACAGAAAAATTTCTCCAGCAGCTGTCACGGGGCAACTAATCTGGAAAACGAGTCCCCTGGAGGTTAAGTATAAAAAAGTTCCAAGGTTGAGGTAAACACAATTACTCATGCTTCTTTACTACAAATTACTGAGTATGTCTACTAAATTTAATAGACACTTAAACCACTAAAACAGTGGTATCAGATCAAATGAGGTATTTTAGTGTATTTCAAATGTGGTTGAGGGTGCCAAGTCATTGCAAAGATTTCTGAGGGTGACCTTATGTGACCTTGCCGTCAAGCCAGAAAACTTTATAGACCTGTTTCCTTTTGCTATCATTCTGCTTAAAAAGACAGGAGAAAACAGAACCACACTCAACCATCTTTGCTGACACAGCTTCCAAGAAACTTTCTCTCAACTCCTTCCCTCACCAATGCTCCATTCCAAAATAGGACCATTCCTCATTACCCTAACCAGTACCAGAGAAAGAATCTTCAGATTTTTCAGCCCAGTCCTCCTTCCACTACACCACAGATTTAAATACCACTCCCCTTTTCTCTCCACATCCAAATCACTATTTTCTCCTCTTTCCTTCTTCCAATAATAAGAGGATGACAGCTGCCATTTACAGAAGCAAGCCACTGAAGGGGTGCTACTGGGTTCCACACAGAGATTCCTCATAACAGAGTCCACTTGAGGTGCAATCTCCTGATAGTGCTCCCCCTTCCCTCCTGTTCCCAGGGACGAACTCGCCTGTGGTCCCCGTGCTCCATCTAAAACCAAGCCCTTCTCTCGTTCTCTCATTCCTCTTCACAGCTACTCAGTGGGCTGCTTCCTCTACCGCATCCATCACCCCGCTAGCAGATCACTTCCACGTACAGCACTGACTGTTCACAGTAGAGACCCACGTCCTCTAGCTCCCATCCCACTTCCCTGCTTCCATTCACAAGAGACTCCCCGAAAGCAGTCTATATACACTTCCGCCGATTCTTCCTTTCCTGACTCTGTCAAACCTACTTCAGATTTTTGACCCCTCTACTCCACAAAACTGCTTGTCAAGAATACCAATGACCTCTGTTGCTAAATCTAATCTTTAAGGTCAATTTTCAGTTTTTATCTTACTGGACCAATATATTTTATCACTGCGGCAATTGATCATTCCCCAACCCTAAATACTTCCTTTGTTTAGCTTCTGAGGAAAACCCCATCCCTGGTTTTCCTCCTACCTCAGTGGCACCCAGGCCCCCAACCTTTAAAATTTTGTATTATGGAAAATTTCAAATGTACAGAAAAGCAGAGATTAATATAAAGAAGCCCCACGTATCCATCACCCAGTTAATAATTATCCTTTACCTATACTTCACGTTCCTTTTTAGTGTCCTCTGCCAGTTGCTCTGCATCTTTCCAAACTTATTACTGGAATTCTCAAGTGTCCAGTGCCTAAAACCCCTTCCTTCCTTTAGCTACATTCCCTCTCTTGGGGACACAACCGGTCTCATGGCTTTAAATACCACATGTAGGCTAACAACTCCTAAACTTACAATTACAGCTCAAGCTTCTCTACTTCAGCTTCAATTACCCAACTGCTTCCTCAGTGGAAAGCTCAAATGTCCAAGTCTGACAACCCCACCCTCCTTTCCCAAAGTCTTCTGCTTCTGAGATAAGAAAAACTCATTTATCCCAACAAAAACCTTGGCTTATCCTTCATTCCCTTTCCTCTCACAGCTTATATCCAAACCATAATCAAATTCTGCTGGCTCTACCTTCAAAACCTTTTATCAACCCCTTCTCACCACCCTTACCTCTATTTCCTGGTGCAAGCAATCATTGTCTCCCATCTACCTGAACCACCACCGTAACAGGCAAAATTACATTTTAGTAACTACTAATAAGAACAATTAAAATTGTTAAACTGAATCTTCAAAAGTTAAGATTTTCTGGCTACTTAACTATTTTTTGTGTGAATGAGTTTCTGTAAGAATTTGACATCTTAGAAAAACTGATGAGGGGCTGCAGGGTGGCAAAGCTGGATAAGCGTCTGACTCCCGATTTCAGCTCAGGTCATGATCTCAGGGTTGTGAGATCGAGCCCCGCACAGGACTCCGAGCTCAGCAAGGAGTCTGCTAGTTTCTCTTTCCCTCTCCCTCTGCCTCTCCCTGTGCTCGTGCGCTCTCTAAAATATATAAATCTTTAAAACAAAACAAAACTGCTGAAATAGGAACATGTAAGGAACTCTGCACATTACGAGCTTAAGATAATCTATATGAAAAACTGTACAGGACAGAAAATGACTGGAGCAAACTCAGCCTAGTGAAAAGACATTCGTTCTTAACACTACAGCCCTCGCTCCCATGTAATCTGGTTCTTGATCTTTCTGAGCCTGGCTCTTCATGGACCTTTCAATCCTGAGAGCTCCGCTGTGTCACCCATACCTCTCTCCCTCTAAGCTTTTCTGACTTAAAGAGTTGTGACTACATATTTTAAATAATGTGCATAATACCTTTAGCTAGGCAGAAATGCCTTTTTCTTTCAACTACAATTACCAGATACACACATTTACCTATTTGGTGCTTTCTAAAAAATGTTCAAGGGCTACGATACCTTGGTGCTGCTTTGATAATGTTGTCCACACGAAGAATCACCTCTGCTGCTTCAGCTGCACTCAAAAGAACTTGTCGCTTTACTTGGAAACTTTCTGTTATACCCAGTACTGCCATATCTCCAATGGTACCTTCCTTCATATCTAAAAAGAGAGAGTATTTACTAAATAAACAACATTAGTTTTAACAACTAAATTATCAAAATCTCTCTAATGACTTACAACAAATGAAGTTAATCCTGTTATAAAAAATGAGATTACAAGACTCAACTACTCAATTTATTTAGAGCATTCTCATCAGCCTAAAACTCAAGGGAAGACTTTTAGAAAATGAAAAGGTCAACTACTGATCATCTGTACTAACGGACAACTAGCTTAGGTAACGGAAAATTTACACAGAACACTCAATCGCCTATCTTTATTACATAAATGTGTATGTATATACGTGTACATATATATATGTAAAATTACTGCAGAAAATGTGCTCATCACTAATTACCATGGATTCTTAAGAACTGAAAGAATTCAAAACTCATCTACTTTTCCTCTTGTGAGAATCATACTTCACCTCCTGACAGATCATTATTCATTAGCTCTCTCTTCTCCAGCGATGGGATTATCTACCCTCTATGACTATTCCTGTAATGTCTTGGGACAGTTCATTGGGAAATTTTTCAATTTGAATTAAATTTGCCCTTTTGGCCACTTTTATCTATGTAAAGACCTGCACTCAAGAATGCCTCATAATAAGTTTCCTATGAGAGTAGGATTTAATACTATAAGAAATTTAATAAGGTTTATACTTATTTCAGAATATTAGTACTATTTATGTATTTAAATCCTACAGTCAACACATAATAAACTAATTACAAGTCTTCTAACTAATTTTATACCCCTTATGGAAGAACAGTTCTGACAGTGTTGAGAATACGAAGTTAAACATTCTCCTAGGACATATAATGGTTACGGAGGCAAGCACCATAGAAATCTTCTCTATGCTTATCCTAAGAATTCATCTTAAAGAGAGAGAGAGAATTTGGTAAGGAGTTATTTCTTAATTACTATAGTCGTTTTCTTACCCAGTCCAGCAGTTGTATTGCCTTCACTATGGGCAGCTCGGAGCTGTGCCACCAGATCCGCACTGTCATAGCCTGCATTATCAGCTATGATAGTTGGCAGCTATAAAGTGAAAAAAACAAATGGTAACTATTCTACAATAAGAGAGGTGACTTAGTCCTAACTAGGACAGCTTTTTAAAATTACGCATTTAGAAACAATGTAGTATTGTTCCTTTTAATTACTGCTCATAAAAAAGATAAGCTCCCGAATCAAATTTAAGTGGTGTGAACCAGTTCTTTTTCTTAAAGCCAAAAATTAGCAAACATGTCCAAGAGAGAAAAATGTATTCATTTAAAAAACCATCAATACTCACAAAATGTGTAAGTTCAGATGTCTTTATCAACTTACCATTCTTAGGGCTTTAGCATAAGACTCCATTGCAACAGCTTCTTTGCCTGGTGTTCTACTGGCAAGCTGTGTCACAGCATGAGCCATCAGCATCTCAGAACAACCTGCAGATGAAAATGAAATTCCAATAAATTATGATGTTTATTTATCTCCAACACACTGACTTACTGATTTCCCTTAAGACACATCAAGCATTTTAAAATTAAGTGCAAACGCATTATATACAAACTTTCTAAAAATCATTAAAGCCAAAACCATTACTGTACTTTCATAGAACATGTTTAATATTTTTAAAACGCTTACCTCCTCCATAAACTGTTCTAGAATCCTTCACAGTTTGGGCAAGAACACAAAGAGCATCATGCAAAGATCTTTCTGCTTCATCTATAATTTGTTGAGTGGCACCACGAAGAACAATGGTACAAGCTTCACCTAAAGTTAAAAAATAATATTTTTAGGTCACAGTGAATACAAAAAATAAGAGTTTGCCTTCTATTATTTATGCAGATACTGGTTATGATTATTATTTGGTTTTTAAAAGCTAACATGTCCTCTGCTGTTATACACTCTTTTTGATAATTATCCATGTTCACAATAGTTCTAAGTTATCTAAGAAACAATCATGTTGAATATACACTGTTCACATAGGCAAGGTTAACATGAGTTTGACCTCAAGAGACTGAAATAAACATGCATCCTATGCTTCTCACTAATTAAGACACATCATACTCTAGTAAACACAGTACTTCTTTTAACTGCAACAGAGCCTATCAAATATTTAGGAACCTAAATCAGGATCTACATAATCACTCACCAAGGGCCACCCCAGAAAAGTGGATGAGTTTATCTTCTCCAATCATGACTTCCTCAATAAGCTTGCAACTTCCGAGCTTCACTAGTTCTGGGTGGTCAAAGGTAGAGGCAATTTCACCACCTATGAACATAAACATATGTTAATTAAATGCACAACACGTTTAAAATTGGTTTCCTAACAAGAACTAATGAACAGACATTTTTTAAGTTCACTTTTAAGTTCATTTTAAGAAGCACTTCACTTGGGCGCCTGGGTGGCTCAGTTGGTTAAGCGACTGCCTTCGGCTCAGGTCATGATCCTGGAGTCCCGGGATCGAGTCCCACATCGGGCTCCCTGCTCAGCGGGGAGTCTGCTTCTCCCTCTGACCCTCCCCCTCTCATGCTTTCTCTCTCTCTCAAATAAATAAATAAAATCTTAAAAAAAAAAAAAAAAGAAGCACTTTACATTTAAACTAATCTTTACAATCACCCTCATGAGAGATGCTCTATTATCTGACATAAAACTAGTAAAACTGAGGTAAAGAGATACTTAAGAGTTTCTTCCAAGGTTACATAGCTCAAACAAATAATACAGTGAAGCTGGGATTCAAATCCACATAATCTGTCTTTAGACTTGTATGTACACACTGTATAATACTATTTCCTAAAGCTTATTTTTTCCCCCCAAAGGTTAAATTGGGACTTTAACATTACTTTTAAGTCTGAATTTAAACTCCGATTCTCTTTTGAATCTAGTCTACAAGACCAGTAGCCTTATGATCCAACTTCCCAAAACATGAAAGTATTTGACTAGTTCTATTATGTCTACAAGATGACACTAGAAACTGCTTACAGGGCACCTGATATCTGCTAATCATCATGATAACTGAAATCTCAGAATGCCCCTATAAGGCCCAGAAAAAGGGGAAATGTATACTGAGAATTTCCCAGAGCAAACCAAATGAGGTACCAAAGTAAATTATTCTGGGGCGCCTGGGTGGCTCAGTCGGTTAAGCATCCAACTCTTGGTTTTCACTCAGGTCATGAGATCCAGTGGTGCAGCCTCGCACTCAGCGTGGAGTCGGCTTGTCCCTCTCCCTCCCCCTCTGCTGCTCCCCTCCCATGCACTCTCTCAAATAAAATAGTTTAAAACAAAAAGCAAATTTATTTTTATATCTTATTTCTATTCCTATTTTCCCTACATCTCCCATGGTGTAAGCTGAAAGATTCAGCCATTTCCTTCCCTGGTTCTTAATTGCAAAACTTCGGTTTCCATTTTAAAATCCTTTTCTCTCGTTCTTCACTCTTTTAATAAAGTAGATTCCCTCTACCATCATCAACCAACCCTCTTTTCCTACTCCTTACTGTTAAGTCTGAATAATTAATACTTTGTATCTATTTTACAAAAAATTTATTAGAAAGAACTCTGGTCTTTCCAACTCTACTGATTTATGATGATCTATTTAGCTGACTTTTTGACTTCCGATTGGCCTGAGCCTGAGACTGCTGTATGTTCTAGGTGTGAGACACAACAGATACTTGGGACACCCCATATCCCCAAAATGAGACTAATTTGGCTTACGAGAATTTTCATGTATCCTCAATTCACTCACTTACCTACATTTGCTAACAAAATATTTCTATAGACATTTACAAGTACCAATTTCATGCATCCTGACACCACATAAGCTAAGGATGGGAGGCACCACAGGGCCAACTTTGCAGTGGGTTGTGCTTGGTGCAGTCAATATTCTTCTGAGTATATGTGGCAATTTCATGTATCAAGTCCTTAAGATATCAACTTATCCCATGAATGTTCTATCATCCACATTTATTTCTTATGTTATTATCTTTAATTTTGTTGCCTTAAAGGAGGAATTACACCATAAATTTTATCACCTTAAGCATCAAATACGTATGGCTCTTAAGGAACTTTAATTAAAGCAAGTAAACCCACTTCAAACTAATTAATGAAAGAAAAATCTCTCTTTTTAGGTCAGAAGACCACGCTTCTCAAAATATTAAAAATGGGTTAAGAAGTTATTCTGAGATGAAACCAATTCTACCCTTTACAATAATTACTATACTTTATTTTTAATACTCATGGCACTTGAAAACTAAATTCAACATTCCTAGTGGCTTTATATCTCAAATCCCTCTCCGTAATTCTCATTTCAAGATCTCAAACCAACTTTCCAACCCATTCATTCATTTTCAAGGGCCTGAAAATTAGAGAGTAAGGGCTGCAAAACTTAGTTTTTCAAGGGCTACTTAACAGTTACTTTAAAAACTATTGCTACAACAAAGTCAACAAGTTGCAACGCTATGTCATTTTGACAGACACATTATCTTACTTATAAACATTTCTATTCCACACAATTGGGAGTATGAAACTCATACCTCTGTTGACTGGTATTACAGTATACCAACTTTTCATTATTCATCGCTGGATTGTTTCACACATATTTCAACATTACTTCCACAATTTTTTTAAAAAGATATATTTATTTGACAGTGGCGGGGGCGGGAGTGCAAGCACACAAGGAGGAGCGGCAGGCAGAGGGGGCAGGCAGAGGGAGAAGCAGGCCTCCCGCTGAGCAGGGAGCCCGATGCGGGGCTTGATCCCAGGACCCTGGGATCCTGATCTGAGCCGAAGGCAGACACTTAACCGACTGAGCCACCCAGGTGACCCATTACTTCCACAAATTTAAAAAAATTAACAAACACAATGTTTAAAAACACTTGACCCACTCTCTGACATATAATTAAATGTTCACTAAAGGTTACTCTTATAACTTACTATCACAAAGGACGCAAAGCATTGGACTACTCAGCACTAGAAATAAACAAAGGAATAAACTAGATAAAACTTAGTCTTTTTTTAAACTTTAGTTTCTTTAGAGGAGGGGTAGATCACTGGTCCTGTGGGTTTGTGAGAAAAGATCTAGTACCTTTAAAACAATGTAACAAAGATGGGGCTCCTGGGTGGCTCAGTACTTGAGCATCTGCCTTGGGCTCAGGTCATGATCCCAGGGTCCTGGGATCAAGCCCTGCATTGGGCTCCCTGCTTGGTGGGAAGCCTGCTTCTCCCTCTCCCACTCACCCTGCTTGTGTTCCTGCTCTCGCTCTGTCAAATAAATAAAATCTTTAAAAAAACAAAACAATGTAACAAAGGTATCTATAACCTATGGCAAACATGGCAGAAAATTCAGTCTCTAAGGATGTCAAAAAACTGTAAATCAGATTTCAGAATATTTATACTCTAAGCCCTTTAGAGTATTTCTTTGTACCCTCAAAAGTTACATTTACTAACATTCAATAAATCCAAGAGTGATTAGTGTTAGAAATTAATGCCTTTTTTCTCATACCTGTGACAAGAGCTAGGCGTTCCACACCTGCAAAATCTGCATGTTCAATTGCCATAACACCAGCAGCACCAAAGAGCTGTTCAGGGTAATTATAAATTAACTGCCTATAAATAAAATAAAAATGTTAAAAATTGCTATTTCGCAAGACTAAAATACATTAGACTAAAAAACATGGAACCATTTTTACCTTACCAATAAAGAAATACAAATTAGAAATACCATATACAAGAATTCATAAGCCACACAACTTAGTGCATCCATGCTAGCACTGCAAACAAGTTGTTTTTTATGTTGCTATTGACAGGATAAAGTGGACCATAACTCTGAAAAGCAACGTAGCAGAAATGCATCAAAAACCGTATCAATGTTCAAATGCTTTAATTCCACTCCTGAGGCTCTACATCAAGAAAATGAATTCAGATATTAAAAATCTTTAATGGAGGTATGTATAAAAATTTTTACAGAGAACAGCAAAACCTGCCAATATCCTCAGTGTCCACTACGAGTGTTTGTGTACATCACAATTTACCAATTATAAAAACTGTAATGTTAAGTAAAAATTTACATTGTTAGGTTAAAAAAAAGGCAAGTTACAAAAGTTTATAGCATGTGTTCACAGCTAACTGAAAAACTGAAACTTGAACACCATACACATACATACACAAGTTGGCTTAATAATAAAAGAATGAATTTCAGGAAGGTTAGACCTCAGATTCTGTTCCTTCTTTATACTTTTCTGTTTTCCAAAATGAGGAGATGTTATTTTTTAATAGGAGTACAAAAGGACAGGTTTAAGTCTGGAACTTAAAAAAAGGCCAAAAAATTTTTTTAATTAGGTGTAAGGGACCCCTGCGTGGGCTCAGTCAGTTTAGTTTCCAACTCTTGATTTCAGCTCAGGTCATGATCTCAGGGTCGTGGGACTGAGTCCCACGTCAGGCTCTGCGCTGGGCATGCAGCCTGCTTAGGATTCTCTCTTTGCCCCTTCCCGCAAATATTTGATTTTTCATCAACTATTAACTGTCTGTCAAAGTTAACCACTGCCATTTCATTGCTAGAAATGTGCTGTTCCTCTTCATATTTTCACCATTTAAAAAAATCCAAGAGATCTAAGCAGAGGTAAAATTAGACACAAAGGCCCTGAGGTGGGAATGAGCAAACAGTTCAAAGCAGTGGGTTCAAGGCCCCTGATCCTGGAGGGGAAGAGAGGACTTCTTGCCAGAACTCTAGCCTGGGCTTCTGGGGCAAAGGCGGACATGGTGAGTGTCAGACTCCTCCACTGCCCACTCAAGACACTGCAATGAGGTGGCACACACTACCACTGGATCCTAGATACTTGACCCTATAATATCAGCGTAGAAGCTGGCCAGAGAGCCATGGAAGAAAGCTGTGAGCCCAGAGTGCCTGCCACCTGACACGGATTCCATGTTACGCTGCCTCAGACCACTGGAGTGGATGTAGTCATGACTTTTTATAGCCTTTTCTAGTTTTACTGAAAAAAATTTTCCATTGCCTTTGGAAAAAAATCCGTAAACACCTTAGATACTAAAAATTAAGAAAGAAAACATGGGAAAAGTTTACATATACTTCATACAGATTAAAGCCCTAAAACTCTGTTACTTTTCATTTATTTTATTCCTTTGCTATTAGCTTTCTGCTACTTCAAAGTCCCATCATTTAATATGAAACTGAAGCTCTCCACCAAATATATGTATATGATAGCCCAAAATTAAGATGCAACTGCCAGATCAGAAAACTATTACTGTTAATATGAAAAGGTTTATTAGTCAAGTATATTAACATAAAACATCACCAAAATGGTGACACAAATGCTTTGCTGTAAAATTCTATTTGGAAAAAACACCAGTTCCTAAATAACAAGTCACTAATTCAGTATGAAGTATTTTCATACATCTTTGTACACATAAATCATTAGATTATTACAACTATTGTTAGCAAAAGCACATACAGACCTGTTAATAAAGCAATTTATCCCATGCTTAAGAATACGTTCAACTTTCTCCTTCATTTTTTCCTTTTCAGCATGTTCTATTTCAGCAACCTTTGCTGTAGAATCAACTCTTACCCTGGAACCAAATATCTAAGACAAAGGAAAGCATAAAAATAGTATCACTTTCATTACTCCTGAGTCGCACAGCTTAATTTTTATGTAAATACACTAAAATTACATATTTGAATACATTCATATGTATTCTAGGTTTTTTTAGTGCAAGTGACTCCCAGCCTGAATTTATAAAGCAGCTAACAATTAGAATTCTAAGAAATGTAGTTAACATACCTTTATTTTGTCTGTATCCATACCAGTATTTGCAATGAGAATTTTAGCATTTTCAATTCTCTTCGGTTGATTTACTCCAATTTTTTTATCCAACAGAAAGCCTACAACACATTGAATATTTTAGTAAGTACTTCAAAGCTATATTGATAAATCTTTATGTCTGCTTTATCAAATTACTTTTTCAAACAACACGCATTTAAGTCCAACTCACCAAGCTCCTAGAACCTGTAAAGCATTCCACTAAAGCAAGTGATCATAAAATCAATTTAGCAGGTGGAAATCTAAAGACACAGCACAAACCTTAAGAATAAACAGTATTTTGAAACTTCTGTTTCACATATATACAAAATATGCAGGTGTGGATTGTAATATAAAGCTAGTAAGTCCACTTTCATTAGCTTAAAACCAATGCAACAGAAAAACTAGGTATTGCTAGAGATTACTGAACTTTTTAAAGAACTGAGGCTGGTGATAAATGAAAAACAAAAAAACAAAAAACCATGTACAATGGAGTCAAAAAAACCTAACCCCAACCATGCTCATGCTGCTTACAGGCTATGTGTACAACCTTGGACAAATTAACCTTAGCTATTCTTCTGTAAAACAAGAGTTTACCACAGTGCTAGTTTCTAGCCTATGGGCCTGTAATTTGGAACTCTCTCTCCAGGCTTCTTTTAGATACATGCATAACTTTTCCTTTTTAAGACATTATCATCTTGGGTTTTCTGCTCCATTCAGATGAACCTAATTCTCAATCACTAGTTCAACATCATGAGGAATAAATGAGATTTTAAGTAAAATTCCTATTAGGATGCTTGCACAGAACATTCAAGAATGGTAGCTATCCTTGTTTTCATTATCTTTCCCTACCACTAGGCCCTATTAGAAATGCTACACAGCCCTTGCATACAAAATCAACAAAGAATATTTTTAGAATTGTTACTCCTTTGAAATAGAGACAAATGGGGCGCCTGTGTGGCTCAGTCGGTTAAGCGTCTGCCTCTGGCTCAGGTCATGATCCCAGGGTCCTGGGATGGAGCCCTGCATTGGGCTCCCTGCTCAGCAGGGAGTCTGCTTCTCCTTCTCCCTCTGCCCCTCCCTCCTGCTTGTGCTCTCTCTTCTCTCTCTTTTCTCTCAAATAAATAAAATCCTTAAAAAAGAAATAAATAGAAATGACATACAGCAAAACCTGGAGTACGAATCAATGGTAAAACACAACTTGTTCCTGTTTCTCCTCTGTAAGAGAACGTTTACACATTCCACTCCATAAGCCATTTTGTAAATACAATATAAAGATGTTCTGAAAAATTCTTACTCTAAGAACAAAATACATTATTACTAAGGAAAGAGCAGTTGCTAAGATTTATTTACTACTTTTTAAGAACACCAAGAACTATAACCTTAATACCCACCAATTAAATGATACACGAACTCTTCCTGGAAAAAATGCCATTTGAGAATAGCTGACTTTTACTAAAACTACAATTTCTCTTTATTAGAGACTGCAAGAACTTCAAGGTATAGAGTAAAACCTAGAGATTATCAAAGAAATTCTGGGACGGTGTGAAATGAAGCACACAGGAAGTATAATAAATGGATCAAAAAACCAAAAATGGTTGCAATGATTTCTATTCTTAAATACAAATTTTCTGGCTTTGTAAAGTGTTACCAGTCCTGACTAGATAAAATGAGGATTCACTATGTAGCCCTCAACGTCTGATCAAAGCTTGTTTTCCCACATTCAACATACTCATACCTTCGTCTAAATAGGAATCTGCCAGACTTCCTCCTAGCTTCTTGATGACGTGAATTGCCTCCAGATTACCAGAGCCTTTCAGTCTGAGAACAGCTTCTACAGCTAACTGAGTAAAATGGTCTTTGTGATGAGTAAGAAGTTTTGAGGATAATGTTGTTCCCGCAATGTTCATTAAATCTTCACGGAATTTAACTTCGTCAGAACTAAAAAAAAAAAAAAAAAAAAGACTCACGCCTGTTTTTAAAATGCTTCTTCAAAGCTATCAATCCTATTTTTCTTTTCAAAATTTATCCAAATACTTGTCAATAGATAATTTCACCCCAGTCAGGGCTCTAAGCCATAGCAGAAGTAAGTTCACAGTAACCAAGAAATGCAAAATTAAAGGATACTATTTTCCCCACCATCTGGCAAAATACCAAAAGAAACACAAGCAAACTAAATACCAAATGCTTCAAGAACATGGATAAATAGGTATTGCTATACAGATATTAAGAGTGAAAATTAATAAACGTTTTCTAGAGGATTACGTGTAAATAAAAATGCCTTAAAATACACATACATCTGGACCCAGCAATTATCCCTCTTCAAGCATTTTTTTGGGTTTGTCACAACTACTATTAGAAATCTCAAACTTACCAAAACAGATCTCCAGCTATAGATAGATAAATTACACTACTAATAAATTATTGCAGAAAATTGATTGCAGAAAATTACAGTAACAATATTACACTATTGCAGAAAATATAGACACCCAAAAATATGCTTTTTAATCACCTAAGTTAGAATGATTACGCAATGATTCTATTTGTTTTGTTTTTCTTGATTTTTACATGCAAAAAACTGGAAACCCAAACTATATCTCGAGTGTAATGTGGGGGTCTGTTTTGTTATCGGGGCAGGATGAGGCAATAGGGTCATGTTTGTGTATACTTTTCACTGTTTTCCAGACTTCCTGCATTGAGCCTATTTTGAAAAGAATGTTAAATGTTTCCAACAGTATTATTTTGGTATACCAACCCATGATCAACTGCAGAATTCAACAGAGCCTGTCTTGCCGCCTTTGTGGCTTCTCTCCAACCCGCAATGATGGTCTGCGGGTGAATCTTTCTTGCAATCAAAGATTCTGCTTCCTATTAATAAATAATGGAAAACACTCTTCAGTAGAAAACACACAGAAAGGACCTGACTACTTCTGATACAAGAGCAAAAAAAAACCCAATAAAATGAGGTTAAAGTTGCTCAGATACTCTCACCCTTAGTAATTCTGCTGCTAAGACAGTAACAGAGGTAGTGCCATCACCAACTTCATCATCTTGAACCCGTGACATATCTAGAAATAAGAAGCTAGTTAGTAACTCATTTGTATTCGATATAAATGCATCCTAAATTACTTCTCCGTAGCTTACGTAACTCTCCAAACATACCCACAACCAACCTGAATCTCACTTATCTAGGTCTCCCCACCTGACAAACTCTTTGGAACTTCTCAGTCTGAAACGTTTTATTATTAATAACTACATGGCACTCCAGAAGCTTATATTTTAATAATGATAATAATTAAAAAGGGGACATCAATTAATTGAAAGTAGTCAACAAAGCCTATTTAAAAATGTGTTTCAAACTATTAATGAAACCTTATCATTTTCAGACTCACCAACTAAAACTTTAGCTGCTGGATTGTCCACACCGATGTTTTTTAGAATAGTTGCACCATCATTGGTTACCATAAGAGAGGCATCTCGTCCACTGCTTAACAGAATTTTATCCTAAAAGGAACATACTTGATTCAAGTTAAGATATAAATACATCTGAAGAATGCATGGGTCAATCTGTACTCTCATTTACTGCTAATGTGTAAATACTCTGGATGGCAATTTGGTAGTATCCATTCAGATTTTTTTTTTTTTTAAATGCATACACTCCATAAGCAAACCTTGGTGTCTGCCCCTAAAAACACTAGAACAGGGAGACATTAACAAGGTTGTTACAGCACTGTAATAGCGAAAACAATGAATAAATATAAAATATAAAGATCTACACCAAAAGGGATTTTAAAAAGCAACCTACAGAAAAAGTACACAAATACCTATGATAAAAATATATATATATAACACATAATACATAATATGCACATAAATCTACATAAAAACAAGTATCAGGAAAACTTACATCCAAAGAGAACTATGGTTGTCACAGAGGACTTCAGCTGTGGGAGTACTGTTTTGATTTTTAGGAAGGAGAACATATCCATGTCTTACATATACAAGAGTTAACTTTCAAAGTTTAAAAAGCATCCCTAAGAAAGTGAGCTATTAACTAGATTTCCAAATATGGCTCTAAAGCAGAATCAAAACATAACGATTCCTTGTTTTTCTTACCATGCCCTTAGGTCCTAATGTGCTCTTTACCAAGTCTCCAATAGCGATGGCACCAATAAAAGAAGACTGCAGCAAAAAATCAAAGATTGAAAGTAAAAATCAATTTTACAGTCTTAAAATTCCTCAAGTACAACTGTATCTTTAAAAGTATGGGAGAACAAGGCTCACCAGCCGAGCAGTCTCTGCTCTCTCTTCATCAGCTCCAGCCCTGAAGATGTTAACAGGTGCGAGGGAAAGGGACGCCTAAAAGGGAAAATCAACAATCAGTTTGAATACCAATATTAACACGTATACATAGATGCGTTCCGCCAGAAATACATGTATATATTTAAGAGAAAATTAATTTACAGCATAGCGTACTTTTTCAAACAAACGACGATCTCCGTCATTGGGGCGGTCACTTACTTAGGGGGAGTGAGGGACTTGTACAACCTGTATAAGCAAGGAGTTTGCCTTTGGGGTCTACAAGTGCTCTACGAGTAAAAATTATACACCAAAAATGACTGCTAAATATGGCAAGACTTAAGATGACTTTAAGGATAAAGCAGGCAGGGGTTGCAGGCCACTCGCGGAGGCCACTCGCGCAACAACCGCCAGGCGGACGAGGCAACGCGGCATTCGCCTCCATCTTCACCCTCCAGCCCTTCCAGCCCGGCCGCTCCAGGCTCCGCCCCGAGAGGGAGGGCGGGGCCTGTAGCGCCAACCCGCTGGGGCACTAGAAATTTCTTCGCTCGGGTTGATCCCCGGGCCTCGGGTTCCGCGACTATGGAGAGGCCGAGTCAGCAAAAAACGCTGGCATGGAGGCCCACACCTCCCCGTTAGGTATGGAGGGCTTCGCCGGCGGGCCCGGCGCAAGCCACACGCCGAGGCCCGCGCCACGTGCGGCGGTCTCCGGGGACAGACATGAGGAGCCCCCGGCCACGGAAGGGCAGAAGAGGCAGCGGGCGGGGGGCGCGGCGGGGCGCGGCGGGACGCGGCAGGGTTTGGGCAGGGCCAGTGGGGCCAAGCTCACCATGGTTCCGAGGAGTTCGGCACACACGCTAATCCCTCAGCTCACGCCCGGTACCAGAGGGAAGAGAAGCCGGAAATGACGGCACACGCTCTCCTGCAGGGGCGGAGCCCCGGCGGGCTCGCAGCTCCGGCCTGGCACCGCCCTCTGGGGAAGGGAGGGTGTGCCGGTTTTGAGTGAAGGACCGCGGTCAGAAAAGCGGCGAGTCACGCTGGGGGGCGGGGCTTTGATTCGCGCTCCGCCCCCTGCGGCACCACCCGCTCGGGGCCGGGGAGGGGAGGATCTGACGTATTGGGTGGAGCCGGGCAGACTGGGAGGAGAACCCCCGAAGAACAAAAGGGACGCCGCCACGCGGGGTTGCCATAGCAACGGAGTTCCTGCGTGCGTGTTTAATTTTCCTTAAATTTCCTTAAGTTTAATCTTTAAAAAAATTTGCCCTAAAGTATACTAATAACGAAACGATTCACCAACCTCACCACTTCTTTCCCCAGAAGCAAGCACATTCAGCTTTTTCAGTTTGTGGAGCTTTTGGGGATATCATTATCTTACTAAATATTTTTATTGCTATTTTAATTTTAAACGTTATTTATTGAGTTACGAGGAACACTTACATTCCTTTCATTGAATTTTTTTTTTTTTTAAGATTTTATTTATTCATTTGACAGAGACACAACGAGGGAGGGAACACAAGCAGGGAGAGTGGGAGAGAAAAAAGCAGGCTCCCCGCCCGAGCAGGGAGCCCAACGCGGGGCTCGATCCCAGGACCCCGGGATCATGATCTCAGCGGAAGGCAGGCGCCCAACCGACTGAGCCACCCAGGCGTCCCCTTTCATTGAATTTTTAAAAAGCTGTTTTTAATTGGACGTTGACTGTCTAGGACAAAGTCTTGTGAACTCTGATGGAGACATTTACTTTATCTTTGCCCTGCTTGCTCATTTTCATGTCTCACATTTCACTCGTTCTTTTCCCCTCCACTAGTAGAGATGACTAATATACTTCTACATAATGTGTTGGTAGAGACCAAAATTGATTACAAATATTTGTTTATAAAAACAAAATTTTCTACTTAACTCTGAGTTGACCGCCTAGGACGGTTACAGTAAAATGTGCTTTTAAAAAGTCTATTAGTTTTCTATCATCTACTGATACCCTTTTCTTCCTCTGAGTAACTGATCACTTAGCAAGTGCTTGGACTTACTGGCAATCGTTATTAACATTGGTAGATGTTCTCAATTTTTAACTGTTTTTACCCTTCAGATATACTTTAAGAGGGTTAGTTTACGTCAGGGGTTGACAAACTATGGGGAGGGAACCAAATCCAACCTCCCACCTATTTTTTTATGGCTAGAGAGTTAAGAATGTGTTTTACATTTTTAAATGATTGAGGCAAGAAAAAAGACGACTATTTCGTGATACATTAAAATTATATGAAACTTGTATTTTGGTGTCCATAAAGCTTAGTTGGAACACAAGCATACCCATTTTGTTTAATATGTATATATATATATATATTTTTTTTTAAGGGGTTTTTTTTGTTGTTTTGTTTTGTTTTTAGTACTTTCTACACCCAGTGTGGGGCTCGAACTCATGATCCTGAGATCAGGAGTCACATGCTCTTCCAACTGAGCCAGCCAGCTGCCCCTACCCATTCATTTTTATACTGTGCAGTGATACAGAATTATACAGTAGCAGTGGTTGTGACAAACTGTCTAGCCCATAAAGCTTAAAATAGTTATTATCTGATCCTTTACAGAAAAAAAATTGCTGACCCTGGTTTACACTATTCTCAAGGTCCATCATGAAAAGGGGTGTTCAGATTAGACAAATTGTTATTTTAAATCTACCAAGATTTTGAAAACTTGGCTCTTCTTGCAGGAAATGCACTTTAATGGGCAGATTCCCCAATCACACACTGAGAAAAGTCACAATGAGAAGCTGAGATGCCTGCACGATATTAAAAAGGGCTGTTTCCATTGTGGGCCAAATCACTTACCTGGAAACATTATCTCCTCTGGCAGGCCTGAGGCTTACCTAAGCCTGAGACTGTGCGTGATGGAAAAACCGCTTAGAGAAGTTGGGGGGATAGCCAGGGGCATTTGGATGGGGACTGGGAGGCAGGCCTTGCCACCTGTGGAGCTAGGCCAGAAACAACCAGGAGATCCCCTATTTGGGGACTCCCAGGCAATTTGTCCTTTCCCCTTTACATGTGTTTTTGACTCCTCCTCCTTCCTTTGGAGTCACCCTTGTACCCGAGGGGTTGAACACTCAACTTCTGGAACCAGGCTGCATGGGTTTGGATTTCAGCTCTTCTATTTACTAGCTTTATAACTTTGGATGGGTTCCATAGGTCTGCCCACCCTGATCTACAGCAATGGGAGAAATAATAGGATTTGGTGCTTTAAGCCACTACATTTTAGGGTGGTTTGTTGCACAGCGGTAACTAACCTAAATACTCTTTCAACAATGCCTTTGAAGTGGCATTTATCCAGTTTAACTTCCATTTTTATAAGAGCCTAAATCAGTCTCCCTGCTTCATTAAAATGTCACATCCTCCAGTGTTCCTCCATGTTGATGTCAGAGTATCTATTGTTTTTCCAGTGTTTAAAATCCTCCAAATTCTCACCTCATTTAGATTAAAACAGAAATTCCTTCATGTTCTACACCTATGTGCTCTCATTTCTTCCTCCTTCTCTATCCCCTACCCTGCCTTTGCAATCTATGCTCCAGTCATACGGAACCCCTGGCCATTCAACAATCATGATCTATGTATAGTTATATACAACTGTGCCTTTGTACCTTATTCCTTCTCCCTAAGATAATCTTTCCTCCCCTCCTCTAAATCTATGAAGACTCTCATCAAACACCTTAGGGATTACCTCCTCTAGGTTTTTCTCCAAAATCTCCATTCTTAGACGGAGTTTGATGCCCTTCCTTTATGTGTGTATCATACCACTTATATTAAGAATTGGAGTAACAATTTTTTCAATTCTCCTAAGGTATACAGCTAGTACCATTCTAGAGGTATCAGAAGAATTTATTACATACAATTTGTCTCAGGGCTTAGTTCTCTGGGGGGGGGGGGGCAGGGCGGGGCAGAAGGGCATTGCCCCCATTAGAAAACTACAAATCCTTTTGAGCACAAGGACTGCTATCTTTATTAGTAGCACAGGACCAGTTCATGTTCATCCATTAAATAAGAATAACATGTGAATAGCTACTGTCTTCAAAGGACCTCAAAAGAAAAATACAGAAATAATCCAAAAAAGTTTTTAATTTCTGAGAACAAATGCCCAAATTTCCCAAGATGCGGTCTCTGCCACATCGTAACCAACTATGGGTTCCATGGTGTCTGGCACATAGTAAGCAGCCAATCATGTGTGGACTTGTCTACCCCTTCATTGTTTAAATGATCTCCATCTTGAGCTGTACCCAAATAGGCTTTGCAGTGTCACACTGTGACTTAAAAACAGGTTTGGAGTCCCAAAGCTGAGAACTACTAGTTTGAATGACCACATAGATAAAACTGTGAGAGAGTCTATCAAATATTTATAACTTCATTTCGCTTTGATGAAACATGATCTTTAACCCATTCATTATATGATCACTTTGAAAATGGAGGCAATGATATGAGACTAAGAAATAAAACCTCTTATCATAAAGTTTTAAGAAATGTATGAAATATAAATACAGGAAAACTTTATATAGGTATCCAACCAAACTTTTATTGGGGTTTTATTGCAATCTACTTTCGGTAATAAGGGGAAAGTAACCATAAGAACTCCGATCAGATTTTATTCAACAAAGCAGTTTTTCATGAATGCTTAAGGTCAGTGTATAGTCAGCTCAGCTTCCAGTATCAACTTGAGTACCTCATTATGGAAATTTATGCCAGAATGACAACAGTAAGGCATTGCAAGATCCTAAATCATCTAAGATTAAACCATATTTTACATATAATTTTTAGGACAGTATACTAATACTCTACAATAAATAAGGATTTTAAAAATGTGTTGCTTAGCCCTTGTTGAACTAAATTCAATTATTAGCTTATTCTTTAAGTACTCCAGTTAATAAAGGTTTGATTGTACTCCAAGAACTCTGACTTTTCCAAAGATAAAAAAATTAGTTCTTATTTGCTATGACAGAAATTAAGCTTAAAAGCACATTCACACTTGTCCTTAAAAGCATGTTTACATCATATATGAGATAACTTCTCATGCCTGGTGATACGGTTTATATGGCAAAAAGTCATAAGCAAAGAACGACTAGAGGGCAATCCTCCCAGCTCCACGTCCTCCAAAAAGCCACACTTGGCCTCAGTGTAAAAGTTATATTTTATTGCCATGCTACAAAATGTATGAAGTTGGCACTGATAGGGAGAAACAGAGAACAAAGGGTGGGAAGGGATAGAGGGCAAAAGATGTTGTTACATATACAACAAGGTTTTAATCAACAGTGGTAAATTTTGCCAATATTAAAAATGCAAACCAAAATTTAAAATGCTGATATGAAACAGCATTAATATACAATTTATGCATAGTACAGTATCACTTATGTCTTTTATTAGAGAAATGTGGAATGTTTATAAAAGAAATTAACCATAGGGGATAAAATTCCTATTTCATATACAATTTGGCAATGGTAGTCCCACTGTTAGACAATTTTTTATAAAAGAAAAAATTAAAAATCTTAACACGCTACCTTTATACAAAGTTGCTATATTTATGCCTTTATGTAGGAAAAAAACATTTATAATGCAAATTAGGACATACAATAATATTACAGTATTATACAATGTAATGAAAATAAAAACGTAACACGAAGTTTTTCCTTTATAAAATGTATATTTTGCATTTACTAATGCAAATGTGGCACACCGGTGACTACTGTACTATTAATACCAGTCCGTTTCCATGCTATTATTGTCCAATTGTCATAGAATTGCAATTGTATTGATGCTACAGAAGAATCGTGTTATACCCCCCAAAAAATGAGGAAGTAGGAATGGGGAATAGGGATGTAAAGAACAGGATAGACAGGGTGCTGGTTTGGGCAGAATATATTGTGGTATGTCCTAAAATATCTGTTAGTTTTTCAAGCCAAAAACATTTTCTATACATTCTATAATTTCGTACCAATGCCTTTATTCAAATTTGGCAAACATCAGGGAAAAGGTAATTAGTACCATATACCTCACATATCAGAAATATGAATGTGATGCCAATACATCAGTTACTTCTGAATGTTGTCTCTGATGGTATGTCTATTTCAAGGAGATATTTATATATATATATATGTATATACACATATACATATATATATATTTACACACACACTACACATTGCACAAAACACTTGGGCATTATGGGTTAGGAACAGCACAGGGGGAAGTGGGAAGTACTTTTTAGCTTGTTAAAACCTTTACCTTGAGGCAAAAATATGGTGGCACATTACTGGGAAATTATGAAAACATAAGGCCCCTGTCCCATTTTTAATAGAACATTACTGAGGTACATTTTTATATGTTGTGCCACAGATCTTTTTGAGGGGGGGGAATAAACAAACACTAGCTTGACTTGTAACATTGAACCGTGGGGTCAACATTAATATCTATAAAAACAAAGATTGCTTGGCAAATTTTCATAAGTCCCAAATGTGATCTATTCTGGATATACTGGGAAGTGAAAAGCTTTTTGCTGAGTCTTCAAGAGTAAAGTGCATATCTCATCACTCCACAGCAGCAGTAAATAAAAGGAACGATTTGCCAATCTTCCTGGAGGGAGGGAAGGCACCATATTTTCATTTTTAAAGGAAGATGAAACTGGGAAAGAAAACACATGAAGAAAAAACACAGGTAATACCCATATCAGTTTCCAACCCCTGGTCTGGGATTAAAAGCTGTTATCACCTGTATGGATAAAAGAGGACTCTATTGGGGGGAAAGCATATGAACGATGATTATATTTCCAAAACCAAAAAGTGGGATCCCATGGTCTATCAACGGAACAGAGTATCTAAAATTAGGTCCGTCCCAGAAAATCTGAAACATATGGCCACAATTATATCCCAATAAAATATCTCATTCTAAGATGCACCTAGTAACAGGTACATTCTTCCAGGACAGAGCTTAATGCCCACGACTAGACTACTGCAAAGGACAAGTAGTGTTCTACATTACTTTTTATTAAATAGGAACACAGGTGCTTTCCAGAGACATCTAGAAATAAACACCAGTTGTATACATCTTCCTAATACTCAGAGTACCTAAAATCAAATTCATAGCAGACAAATTGGTCCCATTTTCATTTTTAAAGCACACAGTATTTAAAGCATACACTGCAATGATTATATTGGAGCTACCTAAAATATATAAAAACTAAGTAGAACCTGGAAGGAGAATGAAAATGATGAGGAAAAGAAAGAAAATAAAGTATCCAACCTCCAAAATGAATCAATAGGTCAGCCCTTTCATTTGGAGGTTCTGTCTTGACTGCTTGTTTTGGAGAAAACCACGTGTACTGCTTCCATTATAATTCTTATTCCACGTTACAAAAACCATCACATAAATTTGGCACGATTAGCAATCTACTCAGAAGAAAGCATAAATGGGACAATATATTAAAAATGGAAACTGCACACCTATACCACTGTTCTCTTTTTAGAGAACAGTGAACACTTTAGTAAGCACCAAGTTCACAGAAAAAAAAAAAGAAGAAGAAAGAAAATTCTGCTATGCACATAAACCAATGGCACTGAAAATAATAAAGACACCTTTAATAATTTATTTTCTTTATAATGGTCCCACTCTATTATTCTGCTAATCCATCCACTGTCCTATAATTAGGTTATTTACTGATCAGGTTGGGTGCTACATTACTGAAACCTTTTCATGCTAAATTAACCTTCATTACATCTGGTGGATAGATCCAAATCATGATCTCAAACTTCCTCATATTTAGAGAAAACAGCAACCTAACCTTTCCACTCTACCGTCTCTTGTCTTCCTAGTGTTTGAGAAACCGGAACATTCTTGATTTTCCAAGAGTTAGACATATGGAATCTCTTCAGTTTACATAAACTTCAATTCATTTTAAATCTTAAATTATGACACAATCTCATTGCTCTAAGACTTCCTCTGTACCTGCTATGCTGGCAACAATCCTAACGTTCTAATGAAATCAAGGGTTCATCAAAGCTCCAGCTATGAGTGAAAGGACAGCAGAGCTGAGGAGCACTACTGTGGGCAAAGTACAATTGCAGCCGTGGGACGAGGGAATCACTGCTAAAGTGCTGGGGAGAGTGCCCACAGAGAAAACACAGTACCTTTAGGGAACTTTGCATGTTAAAAGTAGCTTCCTTTTTTCTCGGCTGTTAAAGAGATCACCTATGGACACAAGTGAAGTTTCAAATTGAGCGAACATTTTTATCAGCTTGAACAGTAAACAGCATATAAATAAATACTGGACAAGGGCAACCCTGTTATAGAATAACAGTAAGTTCCAAATGAACCTTCAAAACCACAATTTGACAAAAATGCAAACTAAACAACAACGAACACATAATCCAATTTCAAAACTATGTACAGACTCAAACATTTTAAATGGAAAAAAGACATGAAGCAACAAAATAAGCCATCCCAAACGCCAAAGGAAAAAACTGAAGGTAAACGGCAACCCAATGGCACAAATGCCTCCAGAAAACAATGTCACTGTTACTAATCTACAGGAGAGAAACTTCCAAGAGACCGTGGTTCAGATTTCCAAATGTTTTTGGGTAAAGTGACCTGAGACTGATTTCTTGCGTCTAGTGTAATTCTGATGAAGATATGTGGGCATGCCCTTCAAATGACATGAGATGAGTAAACAGAAAATCTTGTCTCCTTCCTGCCTTTCAACACACCAAGAGCGAACCACATTCACGGGCACAGGACTCTTTCTAGTAACGCAGAAGGCAAAGGAACTGACTGGTATATAAGGAGGTGTGGTACTTCTATTTCCTTTACATATGTTTTGGCTCAAGTCAAAAAGCCTACAATTAATGAAATAAAGGATTCCTCATGTTACATGCTGGAGGCCATATACCATGAATAGTGAATCTACAAAGAGTACTTTCAAAGCCTAGAGTTATCTGTTAGCAATGCACATTATCAAGAGGCTTTATAAAATGTTTTAAATGCCAACCATGACTTAGACATGAATGATATGCGTCAGTCCAGAATATTGATAAAAATCAACCAGCATGTCACTCACTTCAACTCTCATTTTAAATAGGCACTGTGAAAATGGGAATGCTGCTGTACAGTAATGAGTAGTATATACTGAAATTAGTGTTCTTTAATGAGTACCTGCTCTACTTTAATTCCCTTTAGTTAAAGAAGCACAGGAAATATTCAGAAAAAAATCTTATCAGTCTATAAAAGGAGTTAGTGTTTAGAAATGAAAATGAAGCACTTGCATCTTCATTTTTGAAAACTTCACAAAGGTGCAAACGATGTACCGCTTTCCAGGCTCACATGGGCAGGTCAGTACTATTATGTCTGGTCTTCCTAGAGGTGCCGTCATCTCGGGGCAGTGCTTTCTGCAAATTGGACATAGCAGCAGTTCTCTCGATGTCTATCACAGCATACAGCTCCGTGCGCCTCGTAGGCGTTTGCGGAAGGGGAGTGGTAGGCGTTTTCGGAGTCTGAGGGTTGTCAGAGTCACTGCCGCCTTCCAAGTCAACCTGTATGTAATTGAGCTGCCTGTGTTCTAAACTTGGGCGTCTGATATCAAAGTTGAAGACTGTCGGAGTGCAGTCCCGACGCCTCGAATAGTCTATCTTGTGAGCACTTGCTGGCACTGTTACATTCTCTGTATTCACATAGTTATGCATTGGATCTAGATTATTATGGTAGCCATTTAGAGATGGGGTCTTTGGTCCTAAATTGTCATCTTCATCCCTACTTAGCTTGCGGGCTTCCCAAACAGGAGGCAAAGCTGGTAAATTTTCATAGTTTAATAATGCAGTTCTTCTCTGAGCTGAGTTGTTGATATTCTGGGTATCTGAGGTACTGCTAGATGTCAGACGACCTCTCCTGACCCCTGAGGCACTAGGGATAGATAACCCATTTATATTTTCATACACCAGTTTGTTAACAGAGGGTGCATCTCTTCGCTCATCACTGTCATATCCAGTGTCCCATTCTGTGCTATTGGCACCACTTCCGCTGACTTGGTCTCTTCCAAGTTGCTCCAGTTTCTCCTTTTCCATTAACTGCTTTTGAACAGGGGTTGGTCCTAAGACAAATTTCACTCCTTCGGGTTCAAGAAGAATCTGAGGGTCCCTGTCCTCAACACTACTTGGTTCTTCTTTTGGTGTGTTGCTTTCAGCATTCGAAATCCTCGCCTCCAATGGGACATGCACACTTGTGCGGTTCTTCCGCTCTTCTTGCACTCCTGTAGTGTTGACATAGGTATGTACCTAAAACAGAACAGAAGAGTGGATCAAGAACTTGCTTAAAACAAAAACAAAGAAAGGCTGACCGTATCAGTTAAATTTTTTTTTTTTTAAGATTTTATTTATTTATTTTGCAGAGAGAGAGGGAACACAAGCGGGGGGAGTGGGAGAGGGAGAAGCAGGCTTCCCGCCGAGCAGGGAGGCCAATGCGGGGCTCGATCCCAGGACCCTGGGATCATGACCTGAGCCGAAGGCAGACGCTTAACGACTGAGCCACCCAGGCGCCCCCGTATCAGTTAAATTCTAATCGATTAGCTTTCTCCCTACCCTATACTCTTCCTTCAAAGCTTCTGTCCTTGTTCTTCACTAATAAAAAGGTGGACAGAGGAGAGGATTGTGGAAATACATTCTTTACTTGATAGAAGAATAACTACTCTAGGGGCGCCTGGGTGGTTCAGTCAGTTAACGGCCTGCCTTCGGCTCAGGTCAGGATCTCAGGGTCCTGGGACTGAGCCCCATGTCAGGCTCGCTGCTCAGCGGGGAGTCTGCTTCTCCCTCTCGGTTTCAAATAAATAAATAAAAATCTTTAAAAAAAAAACAAAAACCAGAATAACTACTCTAAAATAGCACATAACATTGTACTTGGTAATGAAAAGCATTCTGTTAAAAAAAATTCAGGAACTAATTGGGATTACCATTTTGATGTTGTTTTAGAAAAGCTCATCAATGCATTAAAACATGATTCAGAAATAAGGAATAACAAGTATTAAAAAAAAAAAGACAAATTTATCATGATTTGCAGATAATGTGACCAAATAAAGAGATAAACCCTACTAGATTTAATAAGAGTTCTACAAAATGCATTGATATAAAATAAATACCACCTACTAAGAAATCATCACTATTTAAAGAAAAGGTCAATAGTATTTTGGGGGAACACTATAAAAATGTTTGGAAGAGTAGGGGCACCTGGGTGGCTCAGTCAATTAAGTATCAACTCTTGATTTTGGCTCAGGTCATGATCTCAGGGTGATGGGACTGAGCCCTGCATCAGGCTTCGCGCTGGGGGAGGGGAGGTGCGGGGGGCGGCGTCTGCTTAGGATTCCCTCCCTCTCCCTCTGCCCCTCCCCCCCCACAAGCGAGCGAGGTCTCTCTCTCTCTCTCTCTCTCTCTAAAATAAATAAATCTTTAAAAAAAAGTTTGGAAGACTATACAAAAAATTTGAAAAAATTCAAAAATAAAATGTAAAAACTGAGGGAAGTGTAATTATAGTAAATAAGAACTCATTTACTATGTAAAGAACACAGAGAAACAGATTTTAAAACAGTAAAAATTTCTTAATGATATGTGACCATTTGGTTTACAAAAGATAAGAATAACTAATTAATATATAGACAATGTTCAACCAAATACTTCATTCCTCAAATGAAAAACAGAATAGTTAGAAACGTTAAATAGCTTCATAAAGACACTGACAACAAAATCTACCTTCCTGCTAGTAATCCACTGATATAAAGAGCAGTATAAATTCCAAATCCATCAGCGGTTATTACAGCAAGAACTGACCATTAGTTATATCTGTTTTTACCTATAGATGCACCTCTGCTGTGAGCCCACAGGCTACTGTAATGCTATGTTTCCCTCCACACCTTTACGTATTTGGCATATGTTAGAAAATATAAGCTGTTTCCTCTGATTCTTCACTACGAAAGTCATAAACAAACAGTGAAAGCTAAAATTCAGACTAAAATTTCCACGTATCAGCGCAGTAATGCTTTCACTCCACACTTTAATCCATTATCCCGTCAGACAATAGTACATGCTTACTTGCTCCTCAGCCACAAGCAAAGGATGTGTAGATTCTTCACCTACTGAAGGCAGGCGTGCACTTCCCACAGAAGGATGTCTGCTTGAGGGGTGGGATGAGGCATCTCCAAATGAGGGATATCGGGGATATCCATTAGGTAAATTCTGAGCAGCAAACCCTGGAGCTGAGTTTTTTAGTGGTTTAAGAAGAAAAGCAGGATATCGGGGCAGGACAGAGAGATAAAAGTGAATGAGAATGGAATCTGCACTGAGAAAATTAAGCAAGGTGTTTCTGGCAAGACACAACAGAAACCAGAGCACAAACAACACCCTCCTTCCACTCCAACTTCCCATTCACATTTTAGGTAACATAGAACTTTTAACGTTTTCTTACTTAAAATATTAAAAATGTTTATAATTATAGCTCTAACAGTTTAAAAAAAAAAACTGACAACCATTACACTTACGTTATTAGCCAATGGTGATTTCTAAGGCGTTACAGATTAAATATCCATAATCCAAAGTTTATAAATGTCTATTATTCAAAATACAAGAGGGAGCTTTGCGCAGTGGCAGTATCGGGTAAACCAATGAGGTTTATCCGAGGCGCGATTCTTGCTAATTGAAAACTTCCCAAAATACAAGAGGGAAAATTGGTACTTACTTGTAGGTGTTCGAGGTGTTCTGGGGACTTCCAATTCTGTCTGATGATTATTCCTTTCTACAACTGGCTCTTCCACCACATTTATACTATTATTTTGCATAATCTCTTGCAACATGTTAAATAATTCTTCTGCACGGGCACACTTAAAGGCAAAGATTCCTACAAATATAAAAGAGAAGGGGAAAATGGTAGCTATAGCTTTAAAAAAGATACAGGAACACCTGTCAAAGAACAAAACTGTGAAGTAAGCATTCTATGCACTGACAGGAAGAAAGGCCCTTTAAGTAGATGTCTGATAAATAATGATATTCTCTGTTTCAAAACATAAACCCAAAAGGAAATTTACAGACTAATTTTCCTATGTCTAAGTGAGAGAGCCCAAAACAAGGCAGACAAAAACAAGATTTGAACACTTGCTTTGGTCTGCTTTTTAACAGCAGGGGGCACCCAAGTCACCATTACCAAGGTGATCCTTTACCATTTGACAGTCCCTTGCTGGACAGTTTACTTACAATCCTTACCTTGTTTAATTATTACAACAGTTCTATAAAGTAGGGATTAGCATTCCTCTCCGAGAGAGAAGAAACCTGATGTTCTACAGAGATCATGTAACTTGCCCAAGACCTTTCAAGCAGTAGGTAGCAAAAAAATCAAACCGTGTTCTCTTTGACTCTAAAGTTTAGGTTCTTTTCCCAAAAAGTTGTAACAGTAAAGATACACAGTCAATTTACTGGAACTAATCATCTACTGAAAATCTTAAATAATATGAGTCAAAATTCTGTACAAAGAGAATGTGCTTAATAAATTCCTGATAAATGAAGACACAGTTTACTCTATCTCTTTTCTTAACAATCCACTTAGTTGGGGAATTTTTTTTCTATCAGGAAAAAAGTATTCATTTAAACAGTGTAAATAGAATAACTGAAAACAATTTTCAAATGTGTTACTGTTTGGGGAACAAAAAAATTAAAGGATCTACCTACCTTGTCCAGTTTGACACCTTCGGCCACTTTCAAAAGAAAAGAGATTTGAATCATAGCCATAGCGCCGCAGGCAGAGGTAGTGCCATTTTACCGAGTCACGTTTGCGAGTGTATAAAATCAGTTCTGTGTCTGTAAGTTCCATTATGCCAGAACCTAACTCATTCCCATCATCATCCACATTAATGACCTAAAAAAGAACGTTTAATTAGTGCCAACCTAATGTGGTCATTTGACGGTCACACACGTATTTCACCAGTCTATCAGTAAAACGCACTGTTGCTGATTGGTTCACTTATTCACTCATTTGTTAGTTCATTCATCAACCAATGTGTGTGCAGGGCATGGACTATGTAGCAGTGAAATATCTGGTTCTATCCACAAGAAGCTCACATGCCCAGTGAGCATAGAAGATACACAAACATGAAGTCAACACAAAGCTGTATATGAGCAATGGACAAATGGGTGCAACAGAGGCTGCAAAAGGCAGTAACTGTGGCCTAGGGTGGCTGGGGAAGCCTTCACGTGAGAAGAGGAGGGACTTCGGCTGGGCCTCAGGAGAGAACCAGTGGGTCAGCGTTTGTGGGGCATATCCTGAAGATGCAGTGCTATAGCAGAGACAAAGAAGGTATGTTTCAGAGAGACCAAGACAAGACTGGCACAGAGTTCACGGAACGGGAGGCCTTACACTGCTGAGTTTCTGAAAATGGCCAGAGACTATGAGGAGTAGGTAACACTTGGAGAAAACTGTCTATATTCCTGGGACTGGCAGAGCGCTTTCCACATATTTTTTCCATTTAATCCTTATAACAATCCTAAACTGCAGGTAATGCTATTTTTTTCCACTGTACTGTACAAAACTGGAACAAACACACAGTGATAATGTAACCTGCCCAAGGTCACAAAGCTACAAATCAACACGGTTTCGACTTACACCTGGGTCTGTGTGATCCAGAGGCCATGATGTATGACAACCTGAGGTCAGGCTATGGGAGACACTAAATGGCTGTGGAGAGGTAAGAAATGGAGCATCTGTGCTCTAGGTAACAGAACACCAGAAGTTTTAGAATGATGAAAGAGGAAGATGAGTATGATGTCAACTGCAGGACGGATCACAAAGGTGACTGACTCAAGGCAGAGTTCTGCTAAGAAATTATCCAGACATGAAGCAATGACTGGGAGGTGGTGACCAGACTGAAGAGGCACCTATAAAATGGCATTAAAAAATTTTTTTTACTAGAACTGTATGGCTCTAATTGGATATAGAGGACCAAATGGAAAGTAAAAGAGGATTCCACACTGTCAGTAAGAACATATTGTCATCATTTGTTAAAACAAGAAAAGGCAGAAGAGACACAAAGAGAAATAGAAGAGTCTAGAGATAAAAATGAGGAAGTATGATATATAATGTGAAGAAAAAGAAGAACATCCGAGTAGGCAGAGAGATATAACTCAACCAGTTTTACTAACCTTAAACTTGTTCCGATGGTTATCTGGGACAGTGTCTTTATCTGGACAGCTACAACAGCTACCCATGGCTTCTTCAGAAGACCATGTGAGCACTACATGAAAGATAATTTGGAAAAAATTATTAAATGTAGGATACAAAACACATAAAACAGAAAAAGACTTTAGAAATCATCTATCACAAGTCCTGCATTATTTTGATGAGGAAATTTAAGCCCAAGAAGGTACAGGGCTGAGCTAGATTTCAAACATTCAGCTGGTAAATTTTGCTCAGTGACAAGGAAAATAATTTTGTGAGGTAGACTTCATAGAAATCTCAAATTTCCAGTTTAATTTGCAAAGGTCTGCCTATTTTAAAATTATCTTTAAAAAAACAAACAAACCAATTAAGGTCTCATCTCATATGTAACACTATTTAAATAAAGTCATTCATGGAATTAACCCTCAATGGTTTATCAGAAATTTCATGTCCCTCTTTTAATAAAATGCCAAAGGGATGTTGGACTTTAAGGTTGGAAAGTATTTTGATTCTTATTACTCACTGTAGTATATCCTTTATGTACCTCACCAGGCAAAAGTTGACTGGTAAATAAGACACAAAAACAAATTTGGAATATTCATTAAGAGAGAAAACCCAACAATCAAGGAGTAACTCAACATAGAGAATTTTGGCAAAACTGACAGAGCATGTCTGTCTAATCCTTCTTTCCCACACAAGGTTAGAGATAACAGGTTATAGGTGACACTAAGTGTTCAAGAAAACTCCAAATGAACAAAGGAAAAATCCAAAACATCACTTAAAAAAAGGGGAAGAATCAGAATGAACGTGACAATATTTGGAAAAGGGGGAGGGAAGAAAGCACAAGAAGCTATTTAATATTTAAAAACATAAATTTGATAAAACTGGCTTAAAATTATTCAGGGGCTCTTCACACTACATTTAGAAAAACATTCGGAGCTTGTCAGCATGACACGAGGTTCTTCACCATCTCGTCCTTGGCTACAGATCTAGTCTAAACTCCCTTTGTCTCTGCTTCAAGCCCTCCCAAGTCATACTCAGCAGTCCCCCCAGAGCAATTTGTCCTGCCACATCCTTCCACGCTGCTCCCTTCCCTTCAAGATCCTACTGTGCAGTTCCTTCAGGGAGCCTTCTCTGATTCCAAGCAACTGGGAGAGTTACACCCCCAAGGCACCCTGGGCTTCCCAGTATCATATAGCATTCTTCACATTGCTTACTTAGCAGAAATTGTGATAGATCATCTGTTTACTTAACTATCGCTCCCCCTCCACTGTAAGCTCCTTCCCAAGAACTAATTTGCATTCCCCACGCCTAACACATTACCTAGCCCACAGTAGTGCTCTGTCTCTTGTGAGCTGAATGAACTGAACTGTATGTACTTAACAAAGGTAAAGAATGCTGGCAGGTATAAGTATTAAGCAGATGAAAAAGTGTACCAGTGCACAAACCAAAAGAAGTGATAAGTAAAATAGTAAAGTTAATTAAGACTCATATTCGGTAGTTTGCTCTAAGTAATATGCCAGCTAAATAGCATGGCATAAAGATGATTAAGTCACAGTACGTACTTCTGAAGAGTCATGAGTCTAGAGGGAGAGAGAGAGATGTAAACAGATAATGCATTATGATTAAATGTTATATGAAAATATGAGAAGAGTTCTGTGGGCACAAAAAAGGGAGCAAATAACTTTCTGGGTTAGCAGGGCAGGAAGCACCATTTGAGCTGGTACTCAAAAGGGTGAACAGAAACAATGCGCTGGGCAAAAAACAGAAATAGGTACTTGAGACAGTTAAGAGTACAAAGAATACAAAGACAAAGGTCATGAAAGATCATGAAAGGTGGTACTGCATTCAGAAAAAAAGTGAGGTGTCCAAGACGACTGGCGTACAGGGTCGGCTGTAACACAAGCAGGGCCCAAACCGCATAAAGGTCCTGAACAACGAGGTAGGGATCTGGGACTCCAAGTAACTTGAAGCTAGATGGCATCCAGTGTCTTCCTAGTCAAATGGATATGACTCTATCATGGCATTTATCACATTCTACTGTAATGTTTATCTGTCTCAACATTCACTTCACTGTGATTTCCCTGAAGATGGGAACCTTTTCTTCTTAATTTTCTAGGGCACTAAGCATATCAAACTCACAACCCCGAGATCAAGAGCCACATGCTTCACTGACTGAGCCGGTCCGGGGCCCCTAGAAAATCATTCTTCTACCTGCCACCTTCACGGGCTACCTGTTAAAGGCAGCACCTCCTGTGTTGTCAAGGATATGTGGGTGGTGGTACAATCTAGTTGAAAACTCTATCCACAGGAACTGTGTCAATTCAGTACGACAACAATTAATGAAAAGCCTAACATGTGACCCAAAAGCCTTGTATGCCATACTACGGAGAACGGATTCTATCCTACACATGATGGAAAGCCAGCGAAGAGTTTGAAGCAGGAAAGTGAGGTGCTCAGGACTTCATTTTAAATATATCCACCTGCAGAATAAATTTAAGTGGCAGTTCAGTTCAGAGAAGAAAAACCAGTTGGAGAATATTGAAAAATGAAATATGCTACAGACCTAACACCAGAACAGCAATACTAGGAATAAAGACAAAAAAAGAGGAATTTTTAAACTATTCAGGGAGACCCGTCAGCAGCAGGGAGCAGTTGGCTAGGCAGACAGGAAGGAAGAGGCGGTTTCCAGTGTGGCAGATGGTGGGTGCTGGTTCTATTACCTGAGACAGAAAACACCACGGTGGTCTTCAAGTGGAAGTGATGGTGGTTAGTTCAGTTTTAAACATGTTAAGTGGAGATTCTAGAGAACAACCAAATGGAGATATGCAACAGAGAGTTAAACACATGAGTACGGATTTGAGGAAGGAGGTAAAATACTGATACACACATAGTATTTGAAGTCATAAAACAGAAAACACTGCCCAAGGACAGTATAAAGAGGGGTCTACAGTTGGAATTCTGGGGAATTTCAATTCTAATTCTGGGAAATGTGGAAGTATTGAAGGAGAGGGAAGAAGTGAAGGAGAAAAAAAAAAATCAAAATAGTACCAACTGAAAAAAGAAAGTGTCAAGAAGGAGGGTTCCACTCATGGTAGACTGGTAGAGGCAGAAATGAAACTGAAGCGAACAAATGGAAGATAAGGAAGTAGCCCCCCAGGAATGGAAACTGCTCTTTCAAGAACAGGTTCAGAGAGGAAAGGGCAAAGTGCTTCAGTGCAGACAGACATGGTTTCAAAAGAAAATATGTTGCCTGAGCTATTTGTTTTCAGATGACATAGACTGGTGCAGGTTTGTGATCAGTAGGTCAAGAAAGGTTAAAATTTTTAGGACAAAAAGCAAAGGAAAAAACTGTGCTACACGATGGATCAAGACAAAAGGGGAGACTGAAGAAGAGGGGTTGCAGGACCCAGAGAAGTCTGCCACTCGAAGTAGGAATGCCTTGTCCTCCGAGGAGAGAGGGAAGACAATAAGGATGGCTGGAGCATAGTAGAGGAGCTGAAGTAGGTAACACCTATCATCCTGCATGTCCTTTGTGAAACAGAAGGCAAGTCTGCAGGATGAGGGACTTGCAGAGAAGGCAGGATTATTCACAGTGGGGCTGCCCCGGAAAGGTGGCAGGATGATTAAGCAGGCTGCCCTGAGCGCTCAGCGAAGGCTGGAGAGGAGGCTTATGCGGTGCTTGCAGCAGCACTCAGCAGTTCAGAGGGCAGACTGTTCAGGTGACCCAGGGTCAGAGGGTTAAGAGGACAAGGAAATTAAAGGATATTGGCAATAACGGGGGTTTGAAAGGATGGATCACCAGGTCTGGTCAGGACAGAAGTATAGGAAGAAGAGGCCTGATGAAATGGGGACAAAATGGAGGCAAACAGGAACAGGAGGCCTCAGTAAATTTGAAGAACAGGCTCAGGAGGAGCGGGAGACTGAAATAACTGAAATAACTGAAACAACGGGAAGTTGTGGTCAATCTTCCAACACAGAAGGAGACTTTTTAAGGTGGAGTCTCATCCACATCTCTGAGTCCTCCTCCTGAACCACAAACTCCAAGGCAAGGGAAAAGGCAAAATCCTAGATATTCTGCATTTATGACCACCAGATTAATATTTGGAGACCACATCTGAGTTGTGTAAGACCTAATAATGTGCATTAATACTGTAAACACTTGATAAAAAACCACATGATTTCACCATCTTACCCAACCAAATTTGTAACTCAGCAAAAACATAACTATGCTCTGAATTATATGTTAAAAAAAAAAAAGAAGCTAGCAGGAAGGGAAAAATGAAGGGGGGGAAATTGGAGGGGGAGACGAACCATGAGAGACTATGGACTCTGAGAAACAAACTGAGGGTTCTAGAGGGGAGGGGGGTGGGGGGATGAATTAGCCTGGTGATGGGTATTAAAGAGGGCATGTTCTGCATGGAGCACTGGGTGTTATACGCAAACAATGAATCACAGAACACTACATCAAAAACTAATGATGTAATGTATGGTGGTTAACATAACATAATAAAATAAAATAACACTAAAAAAAATAAAAACTGTCCTCAAGGGGAAAAAAAAACATAACTATGCTCTCTCAAGAAAGCAACATGGGAAAGTAACCAAGGGTACATTCAAGAACAAAAGGTAGCTACCGTTTGGGAAGATCAATACTGCAGCAAGTTGGCTGAATATTTTAAATTCATAAACACTGCCTTAGTTTAATTAAAGCCATTTGTCCTTATTTGTTGGAGGTGAGAGCAAGTCAGGAGGCAACATGATTGCATTCAAGAAAACATAACTAAAATCTCTTGTTTAAAAGAATGTAATGTGAACTTAAAAGTTTTTTCTTTTTTTTCCTACGGTAAACCTCAACTTACCTAGATCTGGCCATTAATATTCTTAGCCTCTTCTGCAGCATCAGGGGTTTAATCATACTTCAAAATACCATGTTTTCTTTGTTTGCTGACTTAATCTAGAAACAGAAAAAAGTCAGGAATTTCTTACTTCTTTTAAAACAATGATTTTCCTTATGAGACTTCTGGTAGCACTGTTCAATTAATCTATTTCAATAAACTCAAGTATAAAAATATAAGATTTATTTTTAAAGTGCAAATGACACGTATAGGTTATCATTCACACAGTCAAGTAAAAACACTATCGTCTAAGTTCTAGAATGTTTGGGTATCAGAAGCTTTAGAAGCTGCTGACTCTGATTCTCCACTACAGCTATGACACTGGACAAATTACTTCTCTACAGTCTCCTTGGCCATAAAACGAGAGGTCAGAATAAACCACCTCCGAAGTTCCTTTCCAGTTCTAATTTCACTGAGTGGCAGGCTAATTCTCTACTTCCAGTCACTTTTCTTAAACCTCACCGTCACTCCTCCTAAGAACAGACTCTTTAGAGTCCACCCACTGTACTTTTTTCATCTACAAGAGCCCTCCAGAACCAATCAGAGGACTCAGTCATCAGGGGACAGTCTAATACGAACAAGCATGCCACACAGTCACAGGATCATGATACACCTTATAGTAATAAATTACAATCTAGAGTTTCAAGAGATTGCAATGTGCTTTTGGGAAATTCCTGGTCAATCTAGTCCCTTTTTATAACACAGAAAAAAATCAAACTCAAACATGGGGGCTAACATTTACTGAATAACTACACTGTATCAGGCATTAGGGGTTTTGCAAGTAGTCTCATTTTAATCTATATATTAACTAGAGTTAACAAACGATTGATATCCAAAATGAACATTTCCAAATCATGAACCCACATGCCCACAAAATTTTCAATTCTGGACTTCAAACCAATATACAAAATAAGCAGTTTGGCCAGGTGTTTGCTTGTGCCCCTCATAAGCTACAGCAACACACCTGTTAGAGTGGGCAGCAACCCCGTGCTTCTGCCTTAACACACCCTTCTTTTCTCCAGAAGCTTAATATATATTATGCTTTGTCTTAGGCTTGTAAAATTATCTAGCTAATTCCAACAGAAATCATTTCTCTTAAATGAATACATATTGTCGGTTCATCTCTCTCTTCTGGGAGATGTTAGCCAGCCAATTAACTCAGAAAAATCTCTCTTCCTCTTTTTATTCATTCCATTTATAAGCATCTCACAACTCCCATCCTAAAATAAGTTTAATCATAGTAAATATTATTAAAAGAAGTGAGCGTGATCCTCCCATAATCCTAAATCAAGGAAAAGTCTTAAGTTTTGAAATGAAACATATTAAAGAATCAGTGTACCAAACCTACATGTTGGTTCTTGAAAATATTAAAAAGCATCCAACAAAATGTCTGAACACTGATTCTGTCCCACATTTAGACTTTTTTCTTTCCCTAATTTTGAGTAAAATACACATAAAATTTACCATCCTATCTATTTTTAAGTGCACAGTTTAGTCATGTTAAATATATTCAATACTGTTGTGCAACCACTATCCAGAACTTCTTCCTCTTACAAAATTGAAACTCTGTACCCATTAAACAGCTCATTTCCCCTCCCAACTAATCCTGGCAACTACCATTCTGCTTTCTGTTTTTATGAGTTTGACTACTCTAGGTACCTCATATAAATGAGATCATACAGTATTCATCTTTTTGTGCCTGCCTTATTTCACTAAGCAAAATGACCTTTTTTTTAAAAAAAAAAGATTTTATTTATTTATTTGAGACAGAGAGAATGAGAGAGAGCACACAAGACGAGGGAGGGTCAGAGGGAGAAGCAGACTCCCTGCCGAGCAAGGAGCCCGATGCGGGACTCGAACCAGGGACTCCAGGATCACGACCTGAGCCAAAGGCAGTCGCTTAACCAACTGAGCCACCCAGGCGCCCTAGGCAAAATGTCCTTAAAGTTCATCCATGTGGTAACAGGTGTCAGAATGTCCTCTTAAAGGTTAAACAATATTCCATTTACACACACACACACACACACCAAATTTTGCTTATCCATTCATCTACTGATAAGACATTCATCCACCTTTTGGCTACTGTGAATAATGATGCAGCTGCGAACATGAATGTACAAATATCTCTTTGAAACCATGCTTTCAATTCTCTTAATTTAGACCCGGAAGTGATATTGCTGACTACATGGTTATTTTATTTCTTATTTTTTGAGCAACTGCCATACTGTTTTCCATAGCAGCTGCATCATTTACTTTCCCAATGGCAGTGGGCACATGAGTTCCAATTTCTCCACATTCTCACGAACATGTTTTCTGTTTTTGCTTGTTGGTATCAGCCATCATAATGGGTGTGAGGTGGTATCTCAATATAGTTTTGATTTGTCTTTCCTTAATAATTAATGATCTTGGGCATCTTTTCATGTGCTTATTAATCCTTCATGTATCCTCTTTGGAGAAATGTCTATTCAAGTTCTTGGCCTATTTTTGAGTTGGAATGTTCTTTTGTTTTGGACTTTAAGAAGTTCTCTATATATTCTGGGTATTAATCCCTTATCGAGTATATGGTTCGCAAATATTTTCTCCCATTCTATGGGTTGCCATTTTAGTCTGTTGAATAACTGTGAAGTCCAATTTGTCTATTTTTGCTTTTGTTGCCTCTGCTTCTGGTGTCATAACCCAAGAAAGCATTGCCAAATCCAATGTCATGAAGCTTTTGTTTAATGTTTTCTTCTAAGAACTGTATTGTTTTATGTGTTATATTTAGGTCTTTGATCCATTTTGAGTTAATTTTTATATGTGGTGTTAGGTGAAGGTCCAAATTCATTGTTTCACATATGGAAATCCAGTTTTCCCAGAACGATTTGTGGAAAAGATTGTCCTTTCACCATTGAATGGTAGTGGCACTTTTGTGAAACTTTAGTTGACCATATACGTGAGGTTTTGTTTCTGGGTTCTCTATTCTATTCCATTGGTCTTGTAAGTCTATCTTCATGCGAGTACCATACTGTTTTGATTACTGTAGCTCTGTAGTAAGTGAAATCTGAAGTGTGAGTCATCCAGTTTTGCTATTCCTTTTCAAAAAATGGTTTGGCTATTTGGGGTCCCATGAGATTCTATATAAATTTTAGGATGGGTTTTTCTATTTTTGGGAAAAAAAATCACTGGAATTTTGATAGGGGTTGCACTGAATCTGCAGATCTCTGAATAGCACTGACATTTTAACAATATTACATCTTCTAATCCATGAACATGGGGTGTGTTTAGTTATGTATTCTTTAATTTCTTTCAGCAATGTTTTGTAGATTTTATTGTACGAGTCTTTTACCCCTTTGGTTAACTTAATTCCTAAGTATTTTTTTTAATGGCACTGTTCCAGTAAATGGAACTGTTTTTGTAATTTTCTTTCAGGTTGTTCATTGTTAGTGTAGAGAAGCATAACAAATTTTTGCATATGGACTTCGTATGCTACTACTTTGTCGAATTTGTTTATTAGTCCTAAAATTTTTTTGCATGGAATCTTTCAATATTTTGTATGTCTGTTAGCTCTAGTTGGTTATGCCCTCTATTTCCTTACTTATAGTCTATCTATTATTATGAGTAGGGTACTGAAGTCTCCAACTACTATTGTAAAACTATTTCTGCCTTCAATTCTGTCAGTTTTTACCTTGTGTATTTTGATGGTCTATTAGGTACATAAGTGTTTATAATTGTTATACCTTCTTGCTCTGTTGAATATTTTATTAATATATAATACCCTTCTTTGTCTCTTACAACTTTTTAATTTTATTATTTTTTAAAGATTTTATTATTTGACACAGAGAAAGCACATGTAGGGGGAGCGGCAGGCAGAGGGAGAGGGAGAAGCAGACTCCCCTCTGAGCAGGAAGCCCGATGCGGGGCTCAATCCCAGGACCCTGGGATCATGACCTGAGGAGAAGGCAGATGCTTAACCAGACTGAGCCACCCAGGCGTCCCTCTTATTACCTTTTTAAATTTAAAGTCTATTTTATCTGATATTAGTATAGCCACTCCTGCCTTCTTTTGGTTACTATTTGCATGTAATATATTCTTCCACCTTTTTCCTTCCAATCTATTTGTCTTTGGATCTCAAGGGAGTCTCTTGTAGATAGGATATCATTGGATCATGTGTTTTTATCCATTCTGCCAATATGTCTTTTGACTGGAGAGCTTAGTGCATTTACAATTAATTACAGATAAGGAGGGACTTCTGTCATTTTGCTGTTTGTTTACTATATGCCTTAAGCTTTTTTTGTCCCTCATTTCCTATATTGCTGTCTTCTTTGGTGTTTAGCAGATTTGTTTTATAGTGAAATGTTTAAATTCCTTTCTAATTTTTTCTGTGTATATTCTATAGCTATTTTCTTTGTAGTTACCATGGGGATTAGATTTCACATCCTAAAGTTATAACGGTCCAATGTGAATTTATCCTAGCTTAACATCAATAACATACAAAACCTCTGCTCCTTTACAGCTCCATCCCCACTCCTTTCAGTTACTGATGTCCCAAACCTATCTTTATATATACACTGTGTGCCCAAATACATAAACTAATCATTCTTTTAAAGGTATTCGTCTCTTTTTAAAAAATTTTTATTTATTTATTTGAGAGAAGAGAGAAAGAGAGCACGAGCTGGGGAGGGGGATGGGTAGAGGGAGAGAGAGAAGCAGACTCCTAGCTGACCAGGGAGCCTGATGTGGGACTCGATCCCAGGATCCTGGGATCATGACCTGAGCTGAAGGTAGACACTGTATTAGTCTCTTATATAGAAAACAAAAGAATTACAAGCCAAAATTACAATACTAGCTTTTTCTCCCCTTTAAAATGTATTAGTTTCTTAATCATGTAGAAAACAAAAAGTACAGTTATAAATCTTTGTTACAATAGTACTAGCTTTTCTAACTCCCCTGTATTTATCTTTAGTGCGATCTTCATTTCTCCGTATGGCTTCAAGTTACTGTCTAGTGTCCTTTTGTTTCACCCTGCAGGACTCCCTTGCACATTTCTTACAGGGCAGGTCTAGTGGTAATGAACTTCCTCAGCTTTTGTTTATCTGGGAATGTTTTAATTTCCCCCATCACTTTTGAAGGACAGTTTTGCCAGATACAGAATTCTTGGCTGACAGTTTTTTTCTTTTAGCACTTTGAATATATAAGCCCACTGCAACCTGGCCTCCAAAGTTTCCAATGAGCAATTTGCTAATTGCTATTGATTTTATTGACAATCCCTTGTATGTGATGATTTGCTTCTCTCTTGCTGTTTCCAAGATTCCTTGTCTTTGGGGTGTGCCAGGGTGGCTCAGTTGGTTAAGCATCTGCCTTCAGCTCGGGTCATGATCTCAGGGTCTTGGGATCGAGCCCCAGGTTGAGCTCCCTGCTCAGCGGGGAGCCTGCTTCTCCCTCTCTCTCTGCCCCTCCCCCCCACTCGTGCTCTCTCTGTCTGTCTCTCTCTCTCTCAAATAAATGAAATCTTAAAAAAGAAAAGATCCCTTGTCTTTGGCTTTAGGAAGTTTAATTATAATGCATCTTGGTGTGTGTCTCTTTGATCTAATGTTCTTTAGAGTGCAAAGAGCTCCCTGGATGTTTATATTCATGTCTTTCATCAAATTTGGGAAGTTTTCAGCCCTATTTCTTCAAATATTCTCTCCCCCCCTTTCCCTCATCTCCTCTAGCACTCCCATAATATGTATGTTGCTCCACTTGACTGTGTCCCACAGCTCTCTCAGACTCCGTTCATTTTTCTTCAATCCATTTTCTTTCCATTCCTCAGACTTGATAATTTCCATTGTCCCATCTTCATGTTTGCTGACTTTTTGTTCTGCCTACTCACAGCTGCCTTTGAATCTACTGAATTTTTCATTTTAGTTATTGTAATTTTCAGCTCTAGAATTTCTATTTGATTTTTGTTTTCTCTTTATTTAAAGGTATTTTTTTGTTTTCTACATTTTCCTTTAGTTCTCCAAGCATCTTTAAGACTGTTGTTTTCATCTTTCTGTAATATGTCTGTCATCAGGACTTTTTCAGGGACAATTTCTGTTGATTTATTTTTTTCCTTTAGATGGACCATACTTTCTTATTTCTTTGTATGCCTTGTGATTTTTGCTGAAAACTGGACATTTTAATCTAAAAATACGGTAATTCTTGAAATGAGATTCTCCCCTTTGCTGTTTTTTGTGATTGTTTTTATTTTATTGATTGTTGTCAGCTGGCTCTGTGCCAACAGTCAGCCTGACATGTGAACTTAAGGTCTTGTCTTCTCAGATCTTTTCTGGGCCTTTTTCTGGACATGTGAGGTCACCTTCAAATTTTCCCTGTATATGCAGTTGTTTTTGAATGTTGTAGTCTTTAATGTCTGTTTCCCAAAAGGGAAAAAAGAGAAAAATGAATGGGGCAAAAGAAGGTGCTAGTCCTTTAAAATCCTAGAAGTCACTTTAGCTGGAGGGGAGGGGCTTGCAACAATGGGGTAAGGTGCAACAACAATGGTTGGTTGCTCACTTCTTTGTGTGAACCTCTGTGATCAGAAGCAGCAATCAGTGACCCAAGCACAGATCTCTGACATTTGGAAAAGAGGATCTTTTCTGCCTATCTTGGCTCTCACAAGCTGGGTATAAGCTGCACAGGGCTGGGAGGAAAAGATGGGTAGCTGTGCTAAGAGCTGAAACTGACTGAAATTAATCGCAATTTATGTCCAAGCCTTCTGGCACATGCAAGTCTTCAATAACTTCAATAATTTGGAAGTACCAAAGCAGCTATAAAGGATTCTACCAGTGCAACTGCTGCCTAGGTGGGGAGATAGATTACTGATGCTTCCTGTTCCACCATACTTTTTGAGTATCAATATATATTTAGTTTTATCATTTTATTTCCTTGATTAGTAGCACTGCCAAAGTATTGTCAAGTTTTTACTTGCTTTTACTGCTTTTCCAATGCAAATATTCAGCATGTCAGTTGTATCAGGGATTAAAAGACTTTATGGGTTTCATTCAAAAGGATACTTTCTATACCAAAACACATTCTGAGTTCCAAATAACTGATATACCACAGCACTCCTGGAATGAACATAACCCAAATGGATCACAGGTGTCCTGCATTTGACTCTGAAACATGAATGCTTTAGAGACTATCCAAGACTTGTTAACTGTCTTTGGTTTCCTCCCACTAGCAAAAGGCTTAGAACCAAAAGGTGATTTGGAGGTAGTGAGAGGAAAGAGGTAGCTATAGACATTATATGGAGCTATAATCTTGCTGTAACATGGATGTTACTTTGTAAAATAGGTATATCAGATCAACTATGACTCCATACTCAAGAAGAATACAATGATTTTACACAAAAATTATCAAGAAGCTAAAAATTATACTAAATATTATCTATTAACACCTTATTTTTCTATAGCAAACTGATTTTAAAGCCTTCACTGTACACTAGACATAGATTCATTTGGATTATCTCAATCTATACAACCACCCTATGAGGTAGGTACTATCATTATATTTGTGTTCCAAATGAGGAAACCAAGGCTTGAATAAGTTAGGTAGCTTTCCCAAGGTATCAACAGCTGATAAGAGAAAGAGCCAAATTAAATCCAAATCTGACTCCAAAGCCCAAGCTCTTATTAATTAATACGTATAAAAAGCTTAAACCAGTGCACGGTATATAGCAAGCAATTAGTAAATGCTAGCCACTGAAATAATAACAATAATTTATTTTAAAACAATGTTTTAGATGGCAGTCAGTCAACCTTTCTGTGCCTAAATTTCCTCATTTATAAGATTAGGATACCTATTTCACAGAGTTATTGTGAAAACCAAATAAATTCTAGCTATCAAAACATTAAGAAAATATATAGTGTTTAAAAAGACAAGGAATTATTATATCACCACTACAGGTAAAATCCTGTCTCTTGTATTACAAAGGAGCCTTTTGCACTATAAGCACAGAAGCCTACAAGTTAAGCACTATCCTCATAACAAGAGTTACATTAATAAATTTAGTAAAGCTGTCTTAAATTATTCCAATATGATTCTTGCAGAATGACAAGCAAAGAGAACACTGAACTCTATTCATGAGTGTGATTATAAATTTGGTGCTTAGGAAGGTATATTTGCTCTTTCAGTTCACTAGCACTGAGGGTGAATTTGGCTTATTCTACAGTAGTTCTGTTCAAATGTAGCCACGACAGAATATCTATAGTTAGAAGCATAGCAATATAACTCTAAATTTGGGGCACAGCTAACTGCCACATTTAATTACATTAAAACAATCAAGAGAATGACATTCAAAAACCGTGTTCTTTATGTCAGTGGTCTGACTGGTTATCGGTTATGTATTCATTTCCTGCTTATTCTTAACACTGCTAAGGATTTTTTATTCTTTATATTATTCTGAAGAAGAGTTAAGAAACAAACAAACAAACAAACAAAAAACAAGCTAAGGGGAGAGATTTCTCAGTATATTCTGCTAGTCACCAAAACCAGAGCCATTCTGAGAAAGGTAAGGACACCTGCAACATAGTTTCCTTGTTAGCTGAAAACTGAAGTACACACAAACACACAAAACCAAAAAAGTACCCAACTATTTTTTAAGCATCTATCCATGAATATAGTTGTATCTGCATATTGCTAAGTCCATACAAGGAGATTTTTCTTCCTTTAGGTTTTTTATTTTACTAGGGACTATGTTGGTGAACTACTTTGCAATTCATAAACATCTAACCACACCACCCTCCTTTTTAAATTCTTCAAAAAATCAATTACATTACTTACACACTTCAATATCTGGTACTTTATTTTCTGGAAACTCTTTATGTCTAATCTAAATTCCTGGTACTGCAATTTAAACCAGATTCCTCTCATTTCTGTTTTCTCTGTAAGAGATAAGTAAAACCAGCATGATCAAGAAAACTTAAGCACATACTTATATATATTTAAACTGTTAGCAATTCATTTTCCTGTGGATAAATCTAAAATATTAACAAAGTAACATTTCCTTATTTCATATATAGTTGTTTGTCTAAAGCTAGCAAAAAATTACTTAGTAGGTAATAATAATTTGTAAATAATTATCAATATTAAGGAGAGAATAAAAGAATAAAAAATTGAGCACATTAATTTTTCCATCCTCACATTGAAGCATTCAACAAGTATTTCCTAAGCACCAATTCTCTTTGCCAGGCACTGAGTTAAATGCTAGAAATAAGATACAGACATATTCCCTGATTTCAAGGAGTTTACTGTTTAGTGAGGGAGACAGACAAGAAAATGAAAACAATAAGTTACAAGCCCATAGGCCAGTGCCATCAGAACATCTCACAGCAGAAGGAAAGACAAGTGACAAGAGGCCTCCTGAGAAAGGTAACCTCTAAGTCAAGTCCTGAAAGATTGAGGGGAGTTTGCTAGGGGAAGGGGAATCCAGACCAAGAAGAGTGCAGGCAAAAGCACAGAAGCATAAAAGGATATGGCCTGCTCCAGACACAGCAAATAATTCCTTACAGCTGGAATGCAGGGTATGCATGGGAAAATATTAAGAGATAGGTAGGAAGACAGGCTCGTGTCATTTCATGAAGGACCAGTTTGCTCTTCCATAGTTCACATTCTCCCTTATAATCTTAAAGATGCCACTAATGTCTTACCAAAATACTGTCCTATAGAAGCTGAAAATCTAGAGTCTGTAACAAGGAGAACTTCTAATTCCTAAGAATTAATTCCTAAGAATACAATTAATAGTGTTTTACTGTTGTCTGTGATGCCCAAAGTCTAACCTATCAATCACAGCATCCATCTATAAACATAAGCATTCTCCCAACAACATCTAGACCTGCCTACAGTGAATGTCACTATACGATGACCTAAACCTCAGCTACTCCTTCAAGACCCTAAAAAAGTTACCCACTTTAACCTCGTATTTCACACTGAATTGAAAAAGTCATTTTCAATCATACATTCTGACTTTTTTTTTTTTAAAGATTTTATTTATTTATTTGACAGAGAGAGAGATAGCGAGAGCAGGAACACAAGCAGGGGGAGAGGGAGAGGGAGAAGCAGGCTTCCCGCCGAGCAGGGAGCCCGATGTGGGACTCGATCCCAGGACCCTGGAATCATGACCTGAGCCGAAGGCAGACGCTTAACGACTGAGCCACCCAGGCGCCCCATACATTCTGACTTTTAAGAATGAAATGAAAGAATCTATAGCTGTATCTTTACCATTTTTATCTACCTATCAAAAATTGTATGTGTGCACTTAGCAAATAGTCACAAAATGGTACTAAAATAGCTTGATAGAAATAAAACAAGAAATATTAAAATGGAAGATGATATAAAACACCACTTTGCCTTTAATTATACTGCTCATAATTCAATCCTGGAGTGATCTATAACCTTGGAATATACTTATACCTAGAAACCCTGGTGATGAAATTTATACAATTAAGTCTGAGTGTCCATAATACCTGACCTAAAATATAAAAACACAACTACAGATGTGCAAACCGAGCAGATGAGTCACTCTGCCTTAGCTAACTCAATAATGTAATCAGTACCAATGGCAACAATCCCAGCACCTTCAATCATAGGAAAAAGTATCATCAACCTTGGGAACTCTCAAAAAAATTCTTAGTTTAGTACTTTATGTTGTGACATAAAAATATGTACAAGGAAATCAAATACCATCCTCCAGTAACATCAAAGTGATGAACATTCTATATAACAGATTGCATAGCTCTCTCCACTAAAAATCCACAGACTGCACCACAGAAAGAAGACATATAATTGTAAGATAGCAGTAAGAAAGTCTAGGCATTCTCCAGAAAAGATTTATCACTAACTCTGAAAATTGGAATAAATATATTTGACCTTACAGAGCTAGTGCATTCAATTTTCTCTAAGTACTGTATATCAGAATTCCATGTTCATATTCTTCAACGCAGTCATTTCTATATATTAATTCATACAATTGTGTCAAATTAACAAACGACTGCTTAACCCTCATAATAAACCTCTAGTTTATAAATTTCCCAATAGAGAGTAGTTTACTAGCCCAGATTGAACTCTAGCATAATAAATATTTAACCTATAAGGTTTCACTAAACAGAGCAACAATAAGAGGTAAAACCTAAATATGAATTTTACAGTATTTTGCCTAGTAGGGTACACCAAACAGTTCTTAAAAAGCATCTGGCTTAATTCTGTAAAACAACAAAACACTAAATGCAAGCCACTCTACCTTCAAACCTCATGTTAAATATGAAACTTATTCAGTATCAATCAAGTTGTAAATATCTACAAAATAATACAAGACATGCAAGAAAATCTCTAGGTATCTTTGCTTTTTCTATTATATGCTTAACCTAGAACTAAATAAATATTAATGAAGGATATCAGAAAAGGAAATAAAGTGGTAATTTTCAAAACTGAATATTTAAGTGTATAGGGAGAATATACCCTAAATCTGTATTTCCAAACAGGTGGGTATCATGCTAGTACTAGACTCATATTAAAAGGCTAAATATCGGTTTGTGTATATAAAATGTACACATACAATCTGCCTAAAGTAAGGCTAGGCAAATGCCACGCAACTCTAAATAACCTTTAAAACAAATTGCTTCATGAATAATTCATCAATTTCTGCATTTAACTCAACCTAAAATGCTCTTAAACAAATATTCTCAAAGGAAAATAAGCTTGATTATTTTCTACTTTTAGAGCAATGTATTCAAAATTACTGTTATAATCTAGCATTAAAATTACCCGATTCAAGTACACCACTAAAAAAAATGGCTGATGTGTGTGTGTTTTCTAACACTCCTCAACCTCACAAAATGCCACCCAACACACAAGGCTAACCAGAAATATTTACATCAGAGCACATCTATCCATTTGATGAGCTCTTATAGGGCCACTAACAAGCATTGTTTAAAGAACACTTAATGACAAAAAAAAAAAGTTCATGGTATAAAGTTAAGCAGAAAATAAGAAAAAAACTGTTCTTTTAAAATACAATATGGTAGCCAGTGTTAATTTCTTAGTTTTGAAGTATGTACCATAATTTGGTAAGGTTAACATTAGGGAAGGCCAGGTAAAGGGCATATGAGAATTTCTGTACTATCTTTCCAACTTTTCTGTGATTCTAAAATTGTTCTGTAAAAATAAAGTTTATGTTAAAAATTACTCTTTGTGCCCAGTAGCAAATGTAAGAGGCTTCTTGTTTTAAAAAATAACATTCACTTATTTTTTTCTCTCCCACCCCTACACACAACACATAAACCCAGAAAAAAAGACTAGACTAAAACACACTAAAATATTAACATTTGTTCACTGGTAGTAGGATGAAAAGCAAATTTTTCTCTTTATATTTTCTACAGTGAATTGCTTTTATAATCAACAATAAATTATTAACTAAAAAATATACAAATCAATACTTTATTAAAAACTTCTTTTGAAAGAAAAGTTATAAATGTCTAAGCAGAGCCCAAAGGCAGACTGCATACAAAACAGGTTAGGGCAGAGTGTGAAAGATGCAGTGGCCAAGGGAAATTGCCAGGAGTATTTAAGTAGGCATAACCTAATTAGTAAATGCTGGAAACCTGCCAATACACAGAACTTAACATCCACTCTGAGGCTAAAGGTGCTCACAGCCAGCAAAGTTGTGCTCAGAATTCACATGTTTTAGAGGAATGTCCTGAAAGGCCCCCGTAATACTAAGGATTTGTGGAGATATATAGCTTGCGTTTATTTCAAACAAAAATAATGCAGTTGGGGATGCCTGGCTAGCTCAGTTGGTGAAGCATGTGACTCTTGATCTCAGGGTTGTGAGTTCCAGCCCCACATTGGGTGCACAGATTATTTAAACAAATAAAATCTTAAAAAAATAAATAATAACAGGGCTCCTGGGTGGCTCAGTTGGTTAAGCGACTGCCTTCGGCTCAGGTCATGATCCTGGAGTCCCAGGATCGAGTCCCACATCGGGCTCCCTGCTCAGCAGGGAGTCTGCTTCTCCCTCTGACCCTCCCCCCCTCATGCTCTCTCTCATTCTCTCTCTCAAATAAATAAAATCTCAAAAAAATAAATAATAACAATGCATTTGGACATCTGGTGCACAACTGCCCACTGAGAGCTTCTAGAAACATTCTTCAGTACCATGATGTGCTCTTTAGGTATTTCTCCTCTACTTTTTTCCTTCTCTAGCACCTTCCTACAACCTATGCCCAACCCTTAGCCCTAAGGCCTACAAATGTAACTCCAGAATGATCAGGATCTAGAGACCAGTGGGATTACACAATCTAATCCTATTTCAGATGTCTGAAAGGTATCATAAAAGTTATTATTCTGATACTTCAGGGCAAAATATGTTCTAGAACTCCATTAGGCAATAAGAGGGGAAACTAAGTCAATAACAAATGTTTCCCACTCAAAAATGAAAAAATAAAATACATTTTGTCCCTTAGAGGAGGTGCCAGTAGAATCAAACAGACTGCATTTTGATAGAGTTTCTTCCAAGCTGTAATCAGGCTGATTTACCTGTAGCAGGCTGGCTGTCCCTACTAAACTAGCACAATGCGGCCAGTTCCGGGTTTTGTGTCATTTTTTAAAAAGTTTTTTAATTCTTTGTTTATGGTCACCCTCATTCTCAGCTGATAGTACAGCAGGTCCTAGAACTGTCACTTAATCATGCATGTGCATTTTTTTTACTCTTGAATCCTTGTGGACTCTATAATCGGATAACTAAGCCTATTAAGAACAGGTGCAAAATACAGCCCTGTACTCAGAGCAAAGGAATATTTTATGTTAAAATACATGGTATTTACTTCATGAGCTTTATTACAACAATTTTAAGCATTAGAAGCCTTTTTTGCTTACTTTCTAGTCGTAGTTAGGTTTAAGAAAATAGAGGCGACCAAAAAAAGATCCTCAGGTATGGAGGCCACAATAACAATGTTATTACTGCTGTTGTTATTATTTTGAATACCAATGGAGATACATACTGTTTTTCATCAAAGCTAAGACACAACTAAGTTTAAGGCTGATATTTTATACACCACTAAGAAAAAAAGTTGCCAACTGAACTATGACATGCCACTGATTGTAAGAGACACCTAAATTTCTATTAATAAAATTGGAAAAAGTCTCTTAGAATCAATGAAGTAGGGGCGCCTGGGTGGCTCAGTCGTTAAGCGTGTGCCTTCTGCTCAGGTCATGATCCCAGAGTCCTGGGATCGAGCCCCACGTTGGGCTCCCTGCTCCATGGGAAGCCTGCTTCTTCCTCTCCCACTGCCCCTGCTTGTGTTCCCTCTCTCGCTGTGTCTCTCTCTGTCAAATAAATAAATAAAATCTTAAAAAAAAAAAAGAATCAATGAAGTATAGGATACAGTCAATGAAAACTATCAACTCATTACAAATGACACTAGGGAAGTATGTTAAAAATCTTTTCTTTGCTCCCTCCCAGATGCTAGAAGATCATTAGAATCAAGTGACAGGATTTCAGAGTGTCCAAAACCCAATGTTCTTTTAAGCCTAGATAAATATTTGTCTAGATTACAATCTTTCAGTGCAGACTGCTGGGTACTCTTTTCTTCATTCTTCAAATGGGGAAATGAAGTGAAAAAATGAATCAAAATTTTACTAAAAGCCAAATTTAGAATTTTTAGCTTCCCTGTCTACCACTTTAATTAACAAAGACAATATGCACTCTTTCCCTAAAGGTTTCATTGGTTTGTTCTCCTTCAGTTTTACCTTGATCTTAAACTCAGGATATCAATCATCCAAGGTCAAGGTAATTCTGAAGAGCTATCTTCAAAAGTACAGTTAAGATCACTGGGGATATTCCTTTTGAGCACAACTTATGATAAAATATAATTTTAAAGTAATGGTGAGAATATTTCTTTCTTTTTTAAAGGCAAATGTGGAGGAAACAAATGTCTACAGAAAACAGTGAGAATTTCTAAGATGTTTTACTCTGTCTCACTTTCCCAATATTTTTTCACCAGTTCTGGCTGAAAATCTATCACTTTAACTCCTTTTTTAAAAAGAAATCTGTGAACTTAATTAATTCAACGGTTAGCTACAAAGAATATTAGTCTCATATAATTAGGTACATGTAACATTCTTGTCAAAGCCTTGAAAGTTTTCTACATGCAAACTGCAAATGTGAATTCTCTGAAACTATGAGCCCTGCTAAATAAGGCAGAATGCAGCTAAGGCAAGATTTTAATTCTCATATAATTGATAAATGGCCTAAGACAGCTCTGCTATCTTAATATATTTTAATATACCACATCAGAATCTAAAATAAAAGGCTTTGGGGGCGCCTGGGTGGCTCAGTTGGTTAAGCGACTGCCTTCGGCTCGGGTCATGATCCTGAAGTCCCTGGATCGAGTCCCGCATCGGGCTCCCTGCTCGGCGGGGAGTCTGCTTCTCCCTCTGACCCTCCCCCCTCTCATGTGCTTGCTCTCTCTCATTCTCTCTCTCTCAAATAAATAAATAAAATCTTTAATAAATAAATAAATTAATTAAATTAAATTAAATTAAAGGCTTTGTTTCTAGCATTCTCAATTCCTCCAGCAGAAGGCAGTATCAATCTCTGATAAGGCCAGCAAGGCAGCATGACAGAATGAAAATATCCTGGGCTTTAGGGCAACAGGAATCTGAATACTTATCTAACCTCTCTGAATCTATGTTTCCTCATAGGTAAGTTAAAAACACCACCACCACCTACCTCATAAGGTTGTTACAGGTTTGGAGGCTGTGGCAGTAATAACAATTGGGGACAGGATCTGAATTAGGGTAGTGAACAATGAAAATGGAAAAAGATGGATTAGAGCAAAATATAAAAGTTAGCATCAATAACACCTGATGACTGATTAAACTGGGAAGGAAAGCAAGACTCAAGGAATGTACATTCACTGACCTGGGCTGGGGAACACAGGAAAGACACAAGGTTTGGAGAAGCAGGTAAGCTCAGTTTTGAACACACTGCGATGCCCATGAGACATCTAAGTGGGAACAGGCAATAGGCAAACAGAAATACAACCACGGAGGTGGGAAAAAAGATCTGAGATGGAGATATAAATCTAGGTCGTCAACTTATGGATGCAAGGCATGGGACAAGATGAGACTGCCTAGTGAGAAGAAAAGACCCACAGAAACTCAGAAACACCAATATTTAAGGGAACTGCAGAGGAAGGGAAGTCCACAAAACAGATTGGACACGCACTGTCCAAGAACACAAAAGAAAATCTCGAAGAGGGTGCTATCATAAAAGCCTAAGGAACAGAATGATTTGAGGCGAGATGGGATAAGAAGCAGTGTCTCATCAGTAAGATTGCAGAAACCATGGAAAGTTCATTTGAACAAAAGAATATTTAGCAGTAAAGAAAAGCAGAGCAGAAACAGTCAGCTGTCATCAAATTTCTTTCTGCTTCATGGAATAACAGACTTCACTTGCTCCTGAAACAGAAATTGGACCAAAACACAGAAGTCTGTGAGAATAAAACAGACTTCATCTTCTAAAAAGAACGGAGTTCCCAGTCACTAGCAAGGTTCAGTAGATTCCACTACTGGTCAAGAAGTTGATGAGATGACTTTGACCTTTTTTTCAACTGAAGTAATTTTCAAGGACTAAAGTACATCTGAAACACCTGCATTAAAAGGACAAAGGTAAAGATACAACAAAAAAGCTCTTAAATATTTAGAAATATAAAGTAATGGCTCTATGAAGTTTTAAAAATCATTTTCAATTAATTCTAAGAAAAACATAAAAAAGAGAAAGGCTTTTTTTTATTTATTTAATTTAGAGAGAGAGAGAGAGTGTGTGTGTGTGTGTGTGTGTGCACATGAGCAGGCAGGAGGGATAGAGGGAGAGGGAGAAAGAGAAGCTCAAGCACTCTACTGAGTACAGAGCCTGACATGGCGTTCAATCTCACAACCCAGAGATCATGACCTAAGCCAAAATCAAAAGTCAGACGCTTACCCAACTAAGCTACCCAGGCACCCCAAGAAAGGCATTTTTAACCTTCTGAGTCCAAAATAAAACATTTAATATGATATAAAAACTTGTAGAAAGTCATCCAAGATGGTGGCATAGGAAGAGCCTGAACTTACTTCCTCCTGTGGACACACCAAATCTACAGCTACATATGAAAAAATTCCCATTAAAAAAGAACTGAAAACTAGCCCTCTGAACAGCTCCCTCCAAAAGGGATAAAAGGGCCACATCAAGTTAGGTAAGTGCGGCAGAGACATGGTCTCACCAACTATCCTACCTCCTCACCCCCCACCACAACCACCCACAGTAAGAAGTAATCTCACAGTCTGGAGCCTCTCCCCAAGGAGTGAAAAGTCTGTACACCACTTCAGGCACCCCAACCCTTGGGACTCATACCAGAGAGACAAGTCCCCAAAAACATCTGGCTCTGGAAACCAATAGGGTTTATGTCCAGGGGCCCTGGGGAGCTGTGGGGATCCTGAGATACTCCTTTTGAGGGGCCTGTGTGTGGACTCACTTAACCCTGGATCCCGTGCAAAAGCAGCAGTTTGACAGGTAACTGAATTATGTGTGAAGGAGACGTATTTACTAGTCTTAAAGTATCTGCTAGAGGAGCAAGAACCACTTGGGAGTTTCTCTGGGGAGAAGAGGTATGAGCAAGTGCCATTTTTGTACTCTCCCTCTACCTTACCATTGCAGGCAGGCACATGCGGACACTGCCTTGCCAAAGCCACGGGCATGCCCCACCCCAAAGTTCTTTCCTTGCCTTGCTAAAACTGCAGGCTTGTTCTATCCTTGGCACTCTCTAGCAGTCTCATAAAGGCCACGGGTGAACACAGTCCACACAGGGGATGCCCCTTGACCACCTGGCCCTGGAAGCCAAAGGGCTTGCATTTCTGGACTCCACAGGACTATAAACATCAGAAAGACAGTTCTAGGCAGGTTAATACACCCAAGGCACTGCACAAACAGCAAACAGAAACACACCCTCAGTACCAGGAGGTACAGGCTTCAGGTGTGCCACACACCTAGAGGTTACAGAGGTGCTCTCAGGGAACGTAAGCAGGGAGGCACCATCCGTGTGCCCTCCCTGGCCTGCACCACAGATCACTCGTACTTCCCAGAAACGAGCTTACCGACTCCTCTGAAGCCCGGATTTTTGCAACTGTGGCCCAGGGGACACCTCCAGATCTGCTGATCTGGAAGTCAGCAGGGTTTATGAACTGCAGTCCCTCGGTACTGTATACATTTGCATACTTTAATAAAAGCCTGAGGATCTGGCTTCCAATTGGCCTGAAACCAGGTACTGATGGAGATCACTCCCTCTGGAACACTGGCAGGTCTGGGCACATCCTCATCAACTAGGACCTGCTGAGAGTAAATCAGGCTACCCAGACAATCACAAAGGTTTGAGAAACAACCAAGAGCTAGAGCAAGGTTGAACAATAGGTTCACCTAGGTTCATCATCTACACAAGGCCACTCCTTCAAGACTAGGAGAGATAGGTGATTTATTACCTACTACATAGAAACAAATACAGAAAGACAAGCAAAATGAGGAAACAAAGGAATATGTTCCAAATGAAAGAACAAGATAAAACCCCAGGAAAGACCTTAATGAAACAGAGATAAGTAAGATAATTTACCTGATAAAGAGTTCAAAGTAATGGTCATAAAGAAGCTCACCAATCAGGAGAAGAATGAATGAACACAGAGAGAACTTCAACAAAGGGATGGAAAATATAAGAAAGTACCACAAAGAAGTCACCAACCTGAAGAATATACTACGAACTGAAAAACACACTAGATGAGTTCACCAGCAGATGAGATGAAGTAGAAGAAAGGATCAGTAACCTGGAAGACAGAGCAGTGGAACTCACCCAAAGAGAGCAGCAATCAATCAATCAATTAAAAGTGAGGATAGCTTAAGAGACCAGTAAGACAAAACCAAGCAAACCAACATTCATATTATAAAGGTCCCAGAAGGAGAGGAGAGAAAGAGAAAGGGGCAGAAAACTTACTTGAGGAAATAATGGCTGAAAGCTTCTCTAGCCTGGAGAAGGAAACAGACATCCAGGTATAGGAGGCACAGAGAGTTCCAAATAAGATGAACCCAAAGGGATCCACACAAAGACACATTATAATTAAAATGTCAAAAGTTAAAGATATGGAATCCTAAAAGCAGTAAGAGAAAAACAACTTGTTACAAACAAGGGGAACCCTAATAAGATTGAATTTTCAGCAGAAACTCTACAGGCCAGAAGAAAGTGGCATAATATATTCAAAGTGCTGAAAGGAAAAAAGTTCCAACAAAGAATATTCTACCCAGGCAAGGATATCATTCAGAATTGAAGGAGAGATAACAAGTTTCCCAGACAGGCGAAAGCTAAACTGACCTTACAAGAAATGTTAATGGGACTTATTTTAGCTGAAAAGAATAACTAATAAGAAAACACAAAGTAAAAATCTCACTGGTAAAGGTGAAAATACACAAAAGTAGTAAAATTAATTATAACTATGATAATTTGTTAAGGGATACACAAAATAAAAAGATGAAATATGACATCAAAAAACTATAATATTAGAAAAATTAGAAAAGCCACAAAAGATAATGAAAAAAAAATTTAAACACAACACTAAAGAAAGGCATCAAAACACAGGGAAGAGAAGAAGAAAGGATGAGAGAAGAACTATAAAAACAGCCAGAAAACAATTAATAAAATGGCAATAAATACATATCTACCAATAACTATTTTAAATGTAAGTTAACTAAATTCTCCAATCATAAGACAACAGAATGGCTGAACAGATTTTTTTTTTTTTAAAAAACTCATCTATATGTTGCCTACAAGAGACTCACTTCAGATCTAAAGACATACACAGACTAAAAGTGAAGGGACGGAAAAAGACATTCCATGCACTTGGAAAGAAGGCTGGTGTAGCCATACTCCTATCAGACAAAACAGACTTTAAAAAGTGTAATAAAAGACAAGGTTATTACATAATAATAAAGGGATCAATCCAACAAGAGATATAACATTTATAGATATTTATGCACTAGCATAGAGCACCTAAATAGAGACAGAAAATATTAACAGGCCTAAAGACAGAAATTGACAGCAATACAATAGCAGGGGATTTTAATATCCCACTTGTATCAATGGATAGATCTGCCAGGCAGAAAATAAAGGAAACATTTATTTAAATGACACATTAGACCAGATGGACTTAACAGATACATACAGAACATTCTACCCAAAAGCAGCAGAATACACATTCTTCTCAAGTGCACAGGGAACATTCTCCAGGATAAATCATATCTTGAGCCACAAAACAAATCTTAACAAATTTAAGAGGACTGAGGGGAGCCTGGGTAGCTCAGTGGGCTAAGTGTCTGCCTTCACTCAGGTCATGATCTCTGGGTCCTGTTGAGCCTCCCTGCTCAGCAGGGAGTCTGCTTCTCCCTCTCCCTCTGCCCCTCCCCTCAGCTTATGTTTTTTTTTTCTCTCTCTCTCTCTATCAAATAAATAAATAAAATCTTTAAAAAAAATTTAAGAGGACTGAAATAATAAGCTTTTTCAACCACAATGGTATGAAACTAGAAATCAGTTAAGAAGAAAATTAGAAAAGTCGCAAATGTGTGAAAATTAAACAATATGCTACTGAGCAACCAAGGGTCAATGAAGATACCAAAGAGAAAATCTAAAAAATATCTTGAGACAAATGAAAATGGAAATTCAACTATCTAAAATCTCAGATGCAGCAAAAGCAGTTCTAAGAGGCAAGTTCACAATGATACAGGCCTGCCTGAAGAAACAAGAGAAATTTCTATCTAATTTTATACCTAAAGGAACTAGGAAAAAAAAAAAAAAAAAAAAGAACAAAGCTCAAAGTTAATAGAAGGAAGGAAATAACAAACATCAGAGTGGAAATAAATGAAAGAGAGACTAAAAAGAAACAATAGATAAGATCAATGAAACTAAAAGCTAGTTCTTTGAAAATATAAATAAACCTTTACCTAAACTCACCAAGAAAAAGACTCAATAACATCAAAAATGAAAGAGAAGTCACAACTGATACCACAGAAATACAAAGGATCATAAGAGACAATTATAATCCAACAAATTGGACAAAGAAGAAATGGGTAAGTTTAGAAACACAACTTCCAAGACTAAATCAAAAAGAAATAGGAAATCTGAATAGACCAATTACTACTAAGAAGATTGAGTCAGTAATGGAAAACCTCCCAACAAACAAAAGTACAGGACCAGACTTCATTGGTAAACTCTACCAAACATTCAAAGAAGACATTAATTATGTCTCATTTTCAAACTCTTCCAAAAAGCTGAAGAGGAGGGAATGCTTTCAACTCATTTACAAGGCCAGCATTAGGATGTACTAAAACCAAAACCACCACAAAAAAAGGAAGTGAAGGGCCAATATCCATAATGAACATAGATGCGAAAATCCTCAACAAAATATCAGCAAACCAAATTCAACAATACATTAAAAGGATCATGCATCATGATCAAGTGGGATTCATTCTAAGGATGCAACGATGGTTAAAATCTGCAAATCAATCAATACGATATACCACAATAACACGGTGACAGATGGAAACTAGACTCATGTGGTAACTTTGTGGTGTATACAAATACCAAATTATGCTGTATACCTGAAACTAACATATCCTATACCAATTTTACCGCAATTAAAAACAAAAAAACAAAAAACTTTGGGGGCACACCTGGCTGGCTCAGTCGGTGGATCATGCAACTCTTGATCTTGAAATTGTGAGTTCAAGCCCCATGCTGAGTGTAGAGATTATTTTTAAAAATAAAATCTTAAAAAAACAAACAACTTTTTAAGTCTTAACCAAATTTTATGGTTGATTTTTAGTTGTAATAATCCTGTTTAGTTTAATGTCATTAAGACCTACCCCACTGAGTTTTTCCAACTTCTACTACTAAAAAAGTAATTCTTTCTTTTCTTTTTAAAGCCCATCAGTTTGTTTGCTTACTTGTTTTTATGACAGAATTTAAAAGTTATCTGCAATTCTATTTTCCATTTGACCCTCCAGAGCCACTCTGCTCTGTTCTCTATAAGACTGACCTGCATGGAATGCCAACAGATCAGGTTGGCTGCGGCTCCATTCCCCACTAAAGCTTTTCTGATGGCTCCTATAAGGCAACCCCCCTCCTGTAAGTATGGCTCTTGCTGGTTCGGGTGCTCATTCGTTCCCCTGTCCCTTTTAGATCTAGAAGTAGTTAAGAGCTTCTTGCTATTGCTAACTAGCCTGTCATCATTCCTTGCTGGTTTCCTTTAACCTGTCTAACTTTGCAAATAATCCCATCATTGAATTCTTCTCTATTACCCTTGTCAGTGTCCTGTTTCCTGCCAGAACCCTGATTGATACAAGTTGCTACTGATGGTTTCAATACAGTAATTATATAGTGCCCTCTAACCACTGGAGAAAACTACCTTATGAGAAAAAAGCCATGGTCACCAGCTTTTACATTTCTTATTCAAAACAACAAAATATCTAAGAAAGTAAAATAAAAATTACCAACCTAAAAATAAAAGGGAAAAGGATTTTTTACTAATTTTTAGGGAAAAAAATCTCTTTAACTTCACTAAATTTTATTATGATTAATACCCCCAAATCTTGTAGTCATCCTTGACACCTCACTCTCTCACGTTCCAATCTATTAATCCTTTCAGATCTATCTTCAAAATATATCCCAATTTCAACCACTGCCTACCATCCCTACCACTAATTCTCTGGCTCGTTACCATCATTTGTCTGAATTTTTGCAAAAGGCTTCTAATTAATCTCTGCCTCTGCTCTTGTCCTGCTCCAGTCTTTTCTCAACAGAGCAACCAGATTAATCCTATCAAAAAGTGTTACTGAATTTTTTTAATGATAAAAAATCATGACTCATACACAAAGTAAAATAAATACATGTCCAAGATATTATTTAAGTCATTCACTAATAAGGGAGTCATTAAAATGTCACAACTGGTTCAAAGAAAAATTCCAAGACCCACACACACACAAAGAATAGGGAATTCCGGTGTGAATTTACAAACAGATGTAAAATGGGTATATTCACAGGGCAATAATCAACTGTATTCCGCTGGACACAATTGACTTGCACTCCTATGAATGAGAATTGTTTACGTTTTTAGCAGTTTTCTACAGATTACAGAATTGTAAAGTAACTCAAAGGAAATGAGACAGAGATAAAACCCGATGGATAAGCAAGATAAAAACATGCTCATCATTTTTTGCCCATCTCAAAGTTGTTCACAACTTTTCCCGACAAAACCTTGCATGTCTCCTTCTATTCCCCTATAAGTAAAAAATTAAAGACTTTTTAATGGCCTGGACTACAAGATCCCACATATTTTAGTATTATTTCCTGCCCTTCCTTCCCGCTCCACTACTGATCTCATGTACTCATTCTCCCCCCGACCCCAATCTGTTCAACCACACTGGCCTCCTGGCTGTTTCTGAAAGACACTAAGCATGTTCCTACTTCAGGCCTTTACAACTGCTGTCCTATCTGAAACTGTCTTCCTACAGTTACCCTTGCTCCCTCACTTGCTTCTGGTCTTTACTCACAGATCAATTTATGAGAGGACTTTCCTGAGCACCTTATATGAAGTAGGTAAACCCCTGTGTCACAATGGTACTCCCTTTTTTCCCTTATACTGCTATATTATTCTCAAATGACTTCTTATTACCAACTAGCATGCTACATATTGACTCGTTTTTGGATTCCCTGTTGCTATCCTTCATAGACACCACAAAATATAAACTCCATAGGAGGGCAAAGACTTTGTTTTCTTCACTGCTATATCCCCAGTGTCCAAACAGTGCCAGACTGACATACTAAATGCTCATTAAGTTTCAGTTGAATGAATAAATAGGTACTAGGTAATGTTTCACAATCACAACATACTTACCGATAAATTTTGCCCCTGAATTTCTTCAATATAAAAACATATCAATAAAACTACAACCAAATAATCATATATTTTTACTAATTAACATGTTACTTAATCGTTATTTATTAAGATTACATTTTAAAATGGAGCTCAAAATTTATTACTTAGAGTGGTCTGAACCCTGACAGTTATTTCATGGAAAATGCTTTAAAATTTAGCATACGGTGTCACAAAATTTCTCAGAAGCCGTGTTATCCCTGGGCTGTCAAAGTGAGCAAGTATACTCACAAGACTTAGGTGGCACCAGATGTCCTCCTTCTCATACTACATAGATTCAAAGACTCATTTGGATTGCAGCTGTAGCAGATGTGATGATACCTGAAGAGTCTAACTGGGCAACTCAATTGCCTCAAAAATCATTATCCAAGCTGTACTATTTCCACCAAGCTATGTCACTCTTTGAAGTTCTACAGTCTTGGCACAGACCTAGGTGAAGATGAACAGACTTCTGAGGACTGAGACTACTATTGATGTTGGATTTCTGATCCTAAACCTTTCCCTAAGCTCTACAAGATGCTTTTAACCTTAAAAGATGCCTAGTAAATTAGTATTTTCTTTGAATAACACCTGAATTACCTGCCATATGCAATTTCAATACCAGTATCTTTGGTCTAATTATTTGGTATTTCTATGGTCTTGTTATTTGGTAGATATTTCTGCTAAAAGAGGAATATGATTATGTAAGTGGAAAGCGTTAAGTTTGGAATATCACAGGCTACTGAAATGATTTAGCTATTAATATTAGCTTCTTCAAATATTTTCTTTATACTAGCTGACTCAAAAATCTGCTTAAAAATTCAAAGGACAAAAGAGCTCCTCTTTTTCTTCCATCTACAAATAAGCAAAAGTAAAGTTAACAAAATAAGGCTTTGTTCCTCTTGTTGACAGGGTTGCAACTGCTTAAGATTAGGTTTGTTAGCATGCACACTTTCAGTTTTTAATTAAAACTCTACAAATTAATATGTCTATTTTGTCAAAACTAAGTATGCTACTAGGGGAAAATATCCAGTACATCGTCCCCATCCCCAGCCCCCCCAACAAGAAAATAGGTGGGTTGGAGGCAATAAACGCTGTTTTCCTAATATATGGCCTAGTGACACTTGTTTTAGTAATAAAAAGATAACCAGATCACCATTCAAGGGCCTAAGGCAAATTTATTCTGAAAAATAGGGAAATAAATTACTTACTGTTTGAAACCAGTACTCTCTTTAAATTATTAAAAATGTGTTAAGATCAAACTAATGTAACATTGTGTGTTAACTACACTCAAATAAAAAAATTAATTAAAAATGTGGTAAGATTGAGACGCCTGGGCAGATCAGTTGGTTAGGTGACAGACTCTTGATTTCGGTTCAAGTCATGATCTCAGGGTTGAGGGATGGAGCCCTGCATAGGGCTCTGCGCTCAGCAGAAAATCTGCTTGAGATTCTTTCCCTCTCCCTCCACCTCTGCCCCCCCACCCCCAGCTTCTGCACGCCCGTGGGCACACTCTCAAATAAATAAATCTTTACCTAAAAACTACGGTTAAGATTATATCAAAGAATAAGAAAGGGCTTTTAAGTAACAAATTATACATTCAAAGGTATGGTCAATATTTTTTAATAAAAATTTTATTGAAGATAAAAAATTTAAAATGATACTAAAAAGGACATAAGATCAATAAATACAACTTTCTACCATTTGTGAGTAGGCCAAAAGCTGGCATCAAATACAACATAATAAATGTTGGGCCTGTTTATAAGAACCAATTATGCAACACCCTCAAGCAAATTGCTCTTTTACTAGACTTTTAAAAACTTGGGTTGCTCCAGGAGTAATATGTATTTAAGAGTGGAATATGAGCAAAAATCTGGTATAAGTGTTAAGTACATGATTTCTGGGTTTAAAAACATACTTAAGGAACTCAGTGGTTTTTTTTAATAAACTTTATTTTTAAAACAGTTTCAGATTTAGAGAAAAATTGAGACTACAGTACAGAATTCCCATAGACTGACTCCACAGCTGGTGTTACAATGTTAATAACATCTTACATTAGTATGGTACATTTGCTACAATTAATAAACTAATATAGATATATAATTGTTAACTAAAATCCATACTTTATTCAAATTCCCTTAGTTTTCCCATAATATATTTTTGTTGCAGGATCCTATTCAGGATACCATATTATTTAGTTACATCCCTTTAGGCTCCTTTTGGCTACAGTTTCTCAGATTTTCCTTGCTTCTGACGACCTTGACAGTTTTGGGGAATACTGGTCAAGTATTTTGCAGAATGTCCCTCTACTGTGATTTCTCTGGTGTTTTACTCATGATTAGATTGGGGTCATGGGTTTTGGGGAGGAAGACCACGGAGGTAAAGTGCCATTTTCATCACAGCATATCCTTTGGAACAAACTATCAATAGGACTTAGCACTATTGACCTGGCTAAGGTAGTGTTTATCAGATTTCTCCACTGTAAAGTTACTCCTCCCCATCTCCTTTCATTAGTGTACTCTTTAACAGGAAGTCACTATGCACAGCCCACACTCAAGGAGTTATGCTCTACCTTGTTGAAGATGGAGTATCAACATATATTACTTGGAGTTCTTTTGCATAGATTTGTCTCTTCACCATTCATTTATTTATTCAACAACTTATTTAAACCATATGGAGCCATGGGTATTTATTTTATAATTTGGGTTATAATCCAATAGTACCTTACACTTATTTTCTTGCTCAAATTTGTCCACCTTTCACCACTAGGAGTTCTTTCAGTTGGCTCCTATATCCCTCTAACATAGTCCCATCATTATGAGTTTAAGCACTTTCTTAATTTTTGACCCTACAAGATGCTCTACGCTGATCTTACATATTGCTTGCCCCAGTTCTTGAATCAGCCATTTCTCCAAGGAGCCCTCATTTCTTTTCATAGAGAGCTGTATTAGAAACCAAGATCTGGGAACCAGGTGTGCTCTTGTTACTGGGATGTCACTGCTCCCAGGAGGGCCTGTTTTTAACTGAATTTTATATTATTTTGGGATAACTTGCATAACAAAATATAGAAATACTTTCATGCATAGACTGTACTAGACCTATGGAGTTTTAAAATCAGTTAATGCAATTATAGATGCATTTAACATCATTTTAGAGATTTATTTTGAAAATAAGCTGAAAACCATAAAGGAGACTAAATCTTTTAAAATATAAAATTGGGACATGTCTTTTTTTTTTTTTTTTTTGAAAAAGGAAAGAGGGACAAATGCATAATGTCAGAAATACAAATGAAATGTCATTATGATTTCTGTAGGTCAGCAAGCAGTTCAGGAACTTTTCGGTCTCAGGTGCCCTTTACACTTTTAAAAATTATTTGAGAGAGCTTTTACCTGAGTTATTATCTATTGATATTTACCAAATTAGAAGTTAAATGTGAGAAATGTTTAAAATATTTATTAATTTATTTAAAAGGATAAGCTTATGATGTGTTAATATAAATTACATCTATATGGAAAAAAACTGTTTAAAAAAAACTTATTTTCCAAAAAACTTGATTAAGACAAGCGACACTATATTTCTGTAAATATCTGTAATTTCTGGCTTTCTAGAGGACAGCTAGATTCTTAAGACTGATTCTGCAATATGCTGTTTTGGTTAAAGTATATAAGCGTATGAAGAAAATCTAGCCTCACAACAGATATACAGTTGGGAAAGAGAACATTTTAATAATTATTTCAAATAACTGCTGATATTCTTGAAACTACACCTGAACTCAACAAATGGTAGTTTCCTGAAGGCTACACTATGGATTCTAAAACTGTACCAATGAACTTTTCATGTTCTATTACATTAAAATCCATTGATTTATCTTGCACTTAGAATGGATCTTTTACCCATATGTGATTTAGTATCATTACACATTGGTCATCTGGAAAATACTAATTCACTGAGTTATGCAGGTGTTCCAAACTGACACAATTCAGAATATAATATGAAGAAAAAGAAAATCACATTCTTTAATATCATTACCCGCTTCACAAGAAAAGCCTTTAAGTATCTGGGAAGCTGTCAAGCTCACAGTATTAGGTACAAGTTTTTCAAAATTCTAAATCTTACTTGAAATTTTTTTTTTTTAAGATCGGCTACAAATACAACTGTTTTTCTTGAAGTGTTAGTCCCACTTAGTTCATTTTTGAGAAAAACAAATGTCAAATACATAAGTTCAAATAATTGAAGTTTGCCTATCCTGTTTATTCAAGGGGGAAAAAAAGGAGGTGTTACAGAAAAAAGCAGCTAGTTCAGCTCACATCTCGGTTGAGCAAGCACTTTTTCTGAAGATGATGATCATGTTTCAGTACACAGGACGAGTACTCAAAGTCAAGATCTAATGAAATTAATATTTTTGGGCGCCTGGGTGGCTCAGTCCACTAAGCGTCTGCCTTCGGCTCATGTCATGATCCCGGGGTCCTGGGATCGAGTCCCGCATCGGGCTCCCTGCTCCACAGGGACTCTGCTTATCCCTTTACCCCTCCCTCATGCTTGTGATTTCTCTCTCTCGCTCACCTTCCCTCTCTCTCAAATAAATAAAATCTTAAAAAAAAGAAATTAATAAAAAAAAAAAAAAGATCAAGGACATTCTTTTTTTTTTAAAGCGGGGGAGGGGCAGTAGGAAAGGCTGAGCAGGGAGCCCGATGAAGGACTCGATCCTAGGGCTCTGGGATCATGACCTGAGCCAAAGGCAGACACTTAACTGACTGAGCCACCCAGGCACCCCACATCAGGTCATTCTTAAATAAAACTGGATTTAAAAAACAAAACAAAACTATGAATGTATGGCAATGAAAAATATAATACATCAGTTTGGTGCCACTGCCTTAATTTGTGTTAAGGTGGTAGCAGTTTTATTCACCATTGCTTTTAGAGCATCACTGCAAATGTCAACACAGTAGAAAAGAAAAAAAAAATCTTTATTATGAAAATAGTTTTGACCTCCCACACCACCTGATCTCGGGGACCCACATACGTCCACAGAACAGTTTGAAAACTGCTCAAAATTACATATTCCAAGAATAAGATAATATTACAATAATATCATACCAAAAAATTAGAGATTTTAAATGAAATAGATAAATTCCTAGAAAAAAATAACTTGCCTAATCTAATTTAAGAGGAAGCAAAAAATATGAATAGCCTTAAAATCTTAAAATATTCAATCAGGAGTCAAAAATCCCCCCATAAAGAAATTCTAGGCCTAGATGGCTTCACAGATGAATTCTGTCAAACACACAATTAAGAAATAATTTTACACAACATATTCCAGAAAATAAAGATACCCTCTCTAACTCATTTTGAGACTTGTATAACCTTGATTCCAAGCACAGCACAACAAAAGAAAATTAGAGGCTGACGTCCTTCATGAACACTGGTACAAAAATACTAGCAAACAACGTCAAAGGTTGGTTTAACATTTGAAAAAACAAAATAATTCTCCATGTAAATAAACAAAAGAAGAAAAAAAATGTATCAATATTAATAGTTTCAGAGAAGATAAATCTTTTCAGAGGTTTCTCTCAACAGAAAAGTACGCTTTCAGGCTGTTTTGGGAGATCCAAGTAGCCGAAAAGGGACTAGCTTCCTGGCCTCAAGGAAAAATGAAGCTGCAGTAGCCCAGAAAGAGGAAGCCTCTGCAAGAATAAGGTGCTACCAGGATCACTTTTTCTAAAAGAAAAAAATGAGGGTCAAAATCCTAACCAAGATTTTCTTTTATGTTTCATATTAAATGTGGTCATGCTTGGTGTGCCCTCACACATCTGTTCCAACAGTCTAACAAACTTCTTGTAACAATCAATTTGTAAGACAAAGGTGGCCTATAATGCTGCCCCCAACTTACTACAAGTCATCTGCACTGAAGGGGAGATGAATGGTACAACTGTTCTTTCACTAGTTCAGAATACCTGGGTATACTCCCCTTTTCCCCTATCTTACTGCTGCTCACACAAGGGCTCCCTACCTAAAGGAAGCAGTACTCTTTCCACTGCCACAGATATTAAGCAAGTTCAGGAAAACCCATCTTGTCCAATTTAAAACAGACCTTAAGTTGGTTAAATCAGAAAATTAAGTGTGTGTGGGGGGGGAGGGGTGTACCTTAAACATTTTATTTTAGCTTACACACAAAAAAAGAAATGAATTATCCAAACTTATAGAGTTAGGAACTTTATTTAATGGATGCCCGCTGGTGGGAATTCTGTGCCATATTTATTACATAAATCTTACCTACATGTACGTTTATTTGAAATGGATCAAGGATTTCCATTTCTGGCAACATGGTAGGTTAGATACCCAGACTGGATCTATTGCCTAAATCTAGAATGCTGTATAAATATTTCTTTAGTATTTTTAAATTTCCTAATTTGGCACAAATGTACACAGAAGCTCTGGAAGGTGGCTCTTGACTTTCAGGTCACCTCACAACACTACTTTGAAAACTACAGTGCTGGTGCTGGAGACAGACTGTATACCCTGAGACTCTCCAATATGGGGAATGTAATCAAAGAACTTTGTGTGTAGCTGAAAATCCAAAAGGCTACACCTGCAAAGTAGAGCTGAATGAACGGTAAACCTACTTAGCAGAAGCTGAGAACAAGCACACTTGCCTCCTTGACCTTGGTGCTGGCAGAAGGAAGAAAAATATCTTCTGTAAGAATTTGTAACTACAAGCAAGCTCTTAAATGAATTTGTAGAGAAGGAAAAAGATGAACATGGGTAAGAAACATGGAAAGTAGATTAAGAAGGCCTAAGATATGTCATCAGAATTATAGAGCCCTTGTTTCCAAGATGACCATGAAAAGAAGGTACAATGGTTGTGTCAAAAGGGCTGCAGCCATATACAGCCTACTTGCTACATTAACTGCACCCAGTGCTTGCAAAGGACAAGGTCATTAAGAAGTTCATCACTGGGGACACCTGGGTGATTCAGTAGGTTAAGCGTCTGCCTTAAGCTCAGGTCATGATCCCGAAATCCTGGGATCAAGTCCCCATCAGGCTCCTTGCTCAGGAGGGACCCTGCTTCTCCCTCCACCTGCCGCTCCCCCTGCTTGTGCTCTCTCTCTCTCTGACAAACAAGTGAATAAAATCTTAAAAAAAAAAAAAAAAAAAAGTTCATCATTGGAAACAGTAGAGGCATCAGACATTTCCAAAGTGAGTGTTTTCAGTGCCGATATAGTTCCCAAACTGTACGTAGAACTATATTACTGTGTGAACTGTACCATTCACAATAAGAAAATTAAGAATTATTCTCATGATGCATGGAAGGACCAAACATCCCCACCCTAATTTAGACTTAGAGATGCTGCCCCATGGACTTTTGCCAAAGTCCACATAAGAAGCTGAGTACTTAAGTTCTGAAGGAAAACTGTCCTCTGAAGGGGAAAAAAGTGTTACAGAAGGAGAAAATAAAGAAAATAATGGGCATTACTCAGAGAAATAATGGTCAAGAATTTAACATAATTATTCAAAGACATCCTCAGATTCACAAAGCCCAAAGAATCCCAAGCAGAGTCACAAATAATAAAAAATAAAGTTAAAAAAAAAAAAACCTTCAATACATTCTATAAAACTAGGAACACCAAAGGAGGGGAAAAGGTTTAAAAAACAGTCAAATAAAAGATTATTTACAAAGGGAGGGCAATTTTATTTCTCAACAGCAACAGTGGCAGTCAAAACACTAAAATAATGTCTTCAAATGTGATGAGAAAACTTAGAATTCAATACACAGTGAAATTATCTTTCAAGAATGCAGATGAAATAAAGACATCTTCAAATTAAAAAAAAAAAAACACTGTCGTCCACCTTCACCAAAAGACTTTCATTAAAACAAATTCTAAAGGATGCACTTCAGGTAGAAAAAAATTATTTCATATGGAAGCTCTCAGATAATGAGCCAAGAAAACAGTAAACAAATGTAAACAAAGATCAACTACCTAAAACAATAATCTGTCTAAAATTTTTTATGTATGCAAGAGATAAATATGTTAAAACTAAAATAATAGACAATGGTGTTACAGATTTCTGGAAGAAGGACAATCAGAGCATTTTAAGTTATTACATTATTCAACAATAGATTAAAGATACTGATTTAAACTCTTCCTTTTAGAAAGGACTTCTTAAAAAAGCTAGAGCAACCACTGAAAGAATAAATAACATATTAATTTACAAACAAGAGTGCATGTGTGCAAGGTAGGGGGATTGAAATGAGAAAACATGCCTACATAAAGGCTTCAAACATAACTCTAAACAAAAGATTGGAAGAATAGGAAGAAAAGGGGAGTAGGACAAATAGACCACATCAGAAATAAATCTAAATCTACCAGTATCACAACTGACTAAAATTCCAGTAAAATATATTGTCATTCAGAACAAAAACACAATTTAACCATACCCTCTTTACAAGACACAAACTAAAATATAGGATCAATGAAAAGCTAAAGGATGAAAAATACTATTAACCAAAAGAAAGCTAGAACAGATACATTAATCCAAGAAAACAGCCAACCACAATAATAACAAAACCATAAGGCAAAAAAGTTTAGGATACAGCCTTTCATACCGACAAAAAGTTTGACTTAACAGAAAAACAATTCAAAATGTAAGTACTTAATAGCACAGACTCAAAATACATAAAACAAAAATTACCACATCTAGAGGAGAAATTGCCAAACCTACCATCAGGTGAGAGGCATTAGTATGCCTTTCTCAGCAGACAAACTGATAGGGAAGTCCCAAAATAAAACCAAACCCAAATCCAAACAAAACCTAGGCAAACCATGAAAGATGTGAGTAGAACAGTTAACAAGCTCATGAACATGTATGTAGCACTATACTAAACTGATTTCACATTCTTTCCAAATGTATATGGAACATTCAGGAAAACTAGCCATATGCTAGGTCTTAAAGTTAGTCTCTACAAATTACAATATTATGGTCTCTGACCGTAATGAAATCAACTTGGAACACTATCACAAAAATTGTATTTACAAGTTAAATATTTTCAAATTAAGTATACACTTTTAAATAATTCATGAGGCAAATAAGAGTTATTTTTTTAATGAAAACAAACAAAAATACTGTATATCAAAACTTGTAGGAAGGAGGCTCAAATGACACTTAAAGGCAAATTTAAACACTAAAAATCCAAATTCAAGTCCTTGTAAAAGGACAGAAAAAAACAAAAACCTAAAAGTTCTGAGAAAGTAGAAAGAAATAATAAATAGCAGGACCTAAAAGGACATAAAATATTTACAACAAGATGATAAACTAGAAGTTCATTCTCTGAAAGAGTAATTAAAATTATAAACCTCTGGAAAAACTAATTGGAAAAAAGAAAAACTAAAAAAAAAAAGGAAGGAAACATGATTACAGATGTTATAGAGATTAAGCTGGTAAGAGGATACTGTGGACAATTTTATGGCAACAAATTTGAAAGTTTGGAAAGACTTTTTTTAAAGTTTTTAGAAAATACAATCTATTAAAAATGAATCAAAAAGATTTAGAACTCACACTTTCCAATTTCAAAACTCACCATAAAGCTACTGTCATCAAGCATCAAATCACCAAGAGTGGTACTGGCTAGAAGAGAAATACAGATCAAATGAAACAGAATTGAGAAACCAAAAATAAATCCATGTATTTATAGTCAAAAAGGGAGCCTAGATAATTTGATGTGAGAATGGTCTCTTCAACACATGGTGCTGGGACAACTGGATTTCCAATTGCAAAATAATAAATTGGGACCTCTACCTTATACTATATACAAAAATTAACTCAAAATGGATCAAAGACCTAAATGTAAGAGCTAAAACCATAAAACTCCTAGCACACAAATCTTCATGACCTTTAGGCAAAAGTTTCTTTGATATGATACCAAAATCACAAACAACAAAAGAAAAAACAGATAAACTGGACTTCCTCAAAATAAAAAACTTTTGTGCTTCAAAGGACACAGTGAAATAAAATGAAAAGACAATCCAAAGAGCTGGAGAAAGCATCTGGAATCCAGAATGTATACAGAACTCTTACAACTCAACAATAAAAAGACAACTCAATTTTAAAATGGACAAAAGCTTTAAGTATATATTTTTCCAAAGAAGTTATACAAATGGCCAATAAGCACAGGAAAAGATACTCAACATCACTAGTCATTAGGAAAATGCACATCAAAACCACAGATTCCACTTCACACCCACTAGGACGGCTATAATCAAAAGGACAGACAATAACAAGTGTTGGCCAGGATATGGAGATACTAGAACCCTCACACACTGTTTGTGGGACTGTAAAATGGTGCAACTGCTTTGGAAAACAGTTTGGCAGATCCTAAAAAGGTTAAATATAGCGTTACCATATGAGCCCAGCAATTCTATTCCTAGATAGATACATAACCAAAATAACTGAAAAATCTGTGCACACAAAAACTTGTATTTGGAGATTCATAGCAGTATTCATAATAACCAAAAAATAGAAACAGTCCAAATGTGTGTCAACTGATTAATGCATAAACAAAATGTGGTATATCCACACAATGTAATAATATTCTGACAAAAACGGAAAGATGTACTGATACTGACTACAATGTGAATAAACTTTGAAAGCATTACACTAAGTGAAAGATCCTAGACAAAAAAGGCCACATATTATATATTTCTATTTATAGGAAATGCCCAGAATAGGCAAATCTATAGAGAAAGTAGATAACTGGTTGTCAGGGATGGGGTAAGGGAGAATAGAGAGGGATTGCTAATGGGTACAGGGCTTCTTTTGAGGATGATGAAATGTTCTAGAATTAGATATTGGAGATGGTTATACAATTTGGGGAATATTAAAAAAAACTGAATTTTACATTTTAAAGGGGTGAATTTTATATGTGAATTATATATCAGTTTTTAAAGGGCAAATAAATCAACTGAGCATTTAAAAATAAGAAATAGAGAATCTAAAGAGAAAAATAATTATTAAAAAAATCGAACAGTGGGGCGCCTGGGTGGCTCAGTAGGTTAAATGTCTGCCTTTGGCTCAGATCATGATCCCTGCATGGAGAACCGCTTTCTCCCTCTCTTCCCCGCTCATGCTCTCTCTCTCTCGCTCGCTCTCTCTCAAATAAATAGATCTTAAAAAAAAAAAAAAACCAAACAGTTACAGTTTAAAATCTTTCCACTAAAAAAAAATCGTCAAACCCAGATAGTTTTACAGGTAAGTCCTACCAAATGGTGGAGGAACAACAAATTTTTAAAAATTTAAAAATTACAATTTTAAACAAATTCTCCTAGAGAATAGTAAAAAAGAAAAACACTTTCTAATTCACATCAAAATCCAACCAGGATAAAGGATGCCAACACCATTCAATGGAGGAAAGGACTGTGGTTTCAACAAATGGTGCTGAGATAACGAGATATCCACATGCAAAAGAATGAACTTGGACCCTTACCTTACAGTTTATTCAAAAATTAACTCAAAATAAAGTCCTAAATATAAGACCTAAAAGTATAATACTCTCAGAAAAAAGCTAGAGGTAAAGATTCATGATATTGGATTTGACAATAATTTCTTGGCTATGATACCAAAACCACAGGCAACAAAAGTAAAAACAGATAAATTGAACTACATCAAAATTAAAAACTTCTATGCATCAAAGGAAATAATTAACAGCCTGAAAAGGCAACCTATGACATAGGAGAAAATATTTACAAATCATATATCTGATAAGGGTGTTGATATCCAGAATACATAAAGAATTCCTACAACTTAGCAACAACAGTAACAACTACACAAGTAACCTGATCAATGGGCAAAGGACTTGAACAGACATTTCTCCAGAGAAAATACACAAATGGCCAACCATTATATGGAAAGATCCTCAACAACACTAGTTACTAAGGAAATGCAAATCAAAACTACAATGAGATATTACTTCACAACCATTAGGATGGTTACTATCAAAAAAAAAACCAGAAAACAGGGGTGCCTGGGCAGCTTCAGTCGGTTCAGCATCTGACTCATGATTTCGGCTCAGGTCCTGATCTCAGGGTCCTGAGATGGAGCCCCAAGCCCCACAGCGGGCTCTGCTCTCAGCAGGGGGTCTGTTTCTCTCCCTATCCCTCTGCCCTCCCCCGCTTGTGTGCACACACACGCACACTCTCTTTTTCTCAAATAAATAAACCTTAAAAAAAAAAACGGATATAAGTGTTGGCAAGTATATGGAGAAACTGGAACCCTTCTGTACTGCTGGTGGGAACATAAATGGTGTAGCTGCTATGAAAAACAGGATTGCAGTTCCTTAAAAAATTAAAAATAGAATTACCACATTATCAGCAATACCAATTCTGGGTCTATATACAAAAGAATTTAAAGAAGCATGTAGAAGAGATATTTGTACATATATGTTTATAGCAGCATTATTCACAATAGCCAGAAGGTGGAAGCAACATACTTGTCAGATAACTAACAGATGAGCGGATAACAAAATGTTTATACATACAATGGTATATTATTCAGCCTTAAAAAGGAAATTTCGGTACATGCTACAACATCATGCTAAGTGAAAAGCCAGACACAAAGAGATAAATACAGTATGATTTCACTTCTAGGAGGTATCTACAGTAGTCAAACTCATAAAAATAGAAAGAATGGTGGTTGCCAGGGTGATGGGGAGGAGGAGATGAAGAGTGTCTAATGGGTATAGAGTTTCAGTTTCGCAAGGTGAAAAAGTTCTGGAGATTAGCTTCACAACCAATGTGAATATACTTAACACTACACTAAACCATACACTTAAAAATGGGTAAGATGGTAAACTTTATAATAGGTATATTTTAACACAACTAACATTTAAAAAGATATGTTAAAAACCTGATCAGGATAATATGAGAATGGAAAATTAAAAGCCAATCTGACTCATGAACTCTAATATAAAAATCCTAAACAAAATGTAAGCAAACCAGATCCAATAATTTTTAAAAAAGATAATCCATACATGACTAAATTGGGCTTATCCCAGCAATGCTTAATTAACCTAATCTGAAAATCAATGTAACTGACTACATCAACAAATTAAGGGGAAAACATTTTAATCATTGCTGAAGTTATACAAAAGCCTTTCAATATAGTTCAACATCTATTCATGATTTAAAATGAAGAGATAAAAGTCCTAGCCAGGTAAGAATAGAATGAAACTTCTTTAATTTGGTAAAGACCATCACTTAAAAAAATGACAAGTATCATTTTAAATGGTGAAATTTGAAAGCATTTTTTTTGAGGTCATGAACAAGACAAGAAATAGAACTGAGTATCTGAGATATCTAAGATAGTACAGTAATGATTCAGAGGTAGACAAAAGATCAGTGGTACAGAAGAGAGAGTACAGAAATAAAACTACCTATATATGAAAACTTGATTTATGACATAGGAAATTTCACGTATCAGGGAAGAAATGAAGAACAATTTTAATAAACAGATGGAAAGAGTGAATTCATATCCCTGTATGAATTCCTGTAACAAAAATCAACTACTAGGAGATTTGAGAAAATGTGAAAGGCAAAACCATAAAGCATTTAGGTTGATAGACAATGCCATCAAAAGTTTATCAAGGTATACCATGAGAATAACCAACTGAATTCAATATTGAAATTACTTTAATCTTTTAATTTCCCTCCATATTTTATAATCAATTAAACAGCAATTTTGTCAAAGCAAGTAGACTATCTGATTAAGAATATGACGCTAATGTAATACAGAGCTGCCAATGTCCAATGACTTCACATCTTAAAGATAATGCACATTTATGCTCTCATTTAAGTTCAATGTGTTATTGTCAGAATTTGTTAGCAAGGATAAAAAAACAAAAAACCTCATGGTTCATTCAGTAAGTGTCTATATCAATGTATGTGGCTATATCTCATTTCAAATATTAGCAATGATGTCCATGGTAAAATCTAAATAGTGTTTCAGGAAAGTGGCCTTGTTAGTTGGACACTTCCCACTGTTCCTTGAACCAGAGATCCAAAGGCTGGTTTCTCCAATTTGGCATTTTTACTAAATGCCAAACCTATCTTTGGATGCGTCAGGGAAGAAACACAATGTATTAAGGTAAGATCTCCCTTGGGAAGAGTAAGAACTATACCAAAAAAAGGGGGTGGGGGGAGAAATGGACCAAATAGATAACATATTCTTAGGACTTTCAAATAATTTTGAAACTAAAAGTGCCCAGGATATAATTACAAGGAACACATCATTCACTTGGGGAACTAATAACACTGTATATATGACCGAAAGGGATAAGTTGGAAAGAACACTTATCCCAAGATAATTTTGGTTTTACAAATAGAAAGTATGTGTCCATCATACCAAATAAATTCATTCCCAGTATATCTACCATCAAACACCCTCCCCTTCATCCAAAACACACAAACACACATACATACAAGGTAGATGTTTTCAATCTAAACTGTAAGCCTCTGGCTCACATGAAAACAAAACGATTTTAACCACACACAAGCTCTAGCACTCAGATTTGTAGTTTCTACATGCTGCCCACACAGCACTTTGTGAGCATGTGATTAGGAGGAATGATGCACAATCACACCACATTCCTTCCCTCAGCTCACACATCAAGAACTTGCCCTCTCAGCTGCATTCTTCTCCAAACAGCCATGGTCACCTTAGCAACCCAATGCTCCTAATATGGACAGCTGGTCCATTTAAAGTCAGCCCTTCTTGGCAGGAAAAATGCTTGTTCTTCAAACTGGGGGAGAGAGGAGAGGTTTTCCTTTCAATACACATTACAGGGGTTGATTTAACTTGATCAGCACTTTTGTTCTGTGGCAGCAATTTGTGTCAAGTTTCAACCTATTCTGAGTTTTTGGTTTTTTGGTTTTGTTTTTCTTTTTTAAATCTGAAAGCAAGCGGCTAAAAAAAAAAAAAAAAAAGGCAGCTCATATGGAATTCTAAAGAAGACTGGAACGTGAAACAAAAAAGGTATCTGAAATAACTGTATTCTTTCATAAAAAGATAAAGTTATCCACATTTTTTTAAAGTTCAGATTTACTTAAATTACATTTGAAGTCTTAATATACAGTAAGAAATCAGAGTCAGAAGACCTGTCTTTTTAACACCATAGCCTATTTTTGAATAACAATAACATTGCTAAACTTCAAAGTCCTATAACTCCAATCTACTCAATAGACTATGAGTCAATCTGTGTTCCTTTATCCCACCACCTACATGTGAAATCTCTCACAATCTTTCCACAGGATCAAATGTCAACGAGGTATTGAAACCAAATGGTTAGTATATCCAAGGGCACTCCAGACCTAGAATGCCCCAGGATAAAACTGGATTCCTCAAAACCAAACTTGATCTGTACTTATACCACTAAAGCTGGGCCTGAACCAAATTAAGTCACTCAGGAGAAAAGATACAGGTTTATAACACACTTTTCCTGATTTTCATACTATAAACAAATGATCTGGGGGGAAGGGATTACCATATTCTGAAATATGTGAGATCAAATTGCTCGTTCCATTCCCACAAACTGGGGATTCTAATTTTCCCATCCATCAAAACTAGACACCTAATCCTTAAGTAAACAGGCATATTCTAAACTTTAAAAAATCTAAATTTATGGCATTTGTTATAAATTGGAAAATTTAAGATTTTATTTATTTGAGAGAAAGCGCTCAAGTGCATGAGTGGGGGGGGCGGGTAGCAGAGGGAGAGGGACAAGCAGATTCCCCGCTGAGTGGAGAGGCCCATGTGGGGCTGGATCCCAGGATCCTGAGATCATGACCTGAGCTGAAGGCAGACGCTTAACAGACTGAGCCACCCAGGTGCCCCAAATTGGAATTATTTTTGAAATAATGTTCTATATAACAGTAGCAGACAAAATTCAAGTTAGTTTATTAAAGCTATTTTAATGAACCTTAAGGTTAAGTGACTATCAATAATTATTTGTTGGCTAGATTTTTGTTTGTATATGTGTGTTTTTAAAACTTTTTAGGCTATGAGGCTCTTCCAGGTTAGAAACATTTTTTACTTTAAAACTAGTAATTAAATATTCTATATAGAGAAAATATCAGTTGACAGGGTGGCAGTGTAGATTAGTAAAAAGAACCTAAAGCTCACTCCACTCCTAGTTTCATCATTTGTAAAATGAGAATACTATCTGTTTTATTTATGCCATCTCTTAAGATAACAAAGTGAGAATAATGAAATTACTATGCCATATAAAATACTCAGAAACTAATGAAACTAGAAAAAGGGACTATGTTACCTGATGTCTAATTCTCTGAACTGTTATTTTTAAAAAGAGTGTGGGGAGTATTCAACAATGCATGGGATACTAACTCAATAACAACTTGCAGAGTTGCTGGTCTTCCCATCAAAGATCTTATAAATACTTAGGTGCTGACATATAAATAAATAAATAAACCTCAACAGTGGCTTCACTTTTAGCAAACATGAATTCTCTTACCCTTTTCCATTCCATTACTGAATCAGTAACACATTTTCTCTTAGCCCCCAGAACTAAGTACCCCTAAGATCCTCCTCCCACACAAACTGCTCCCCACAAGGTACCTTTAGATTCTTCTATCTGTTGGAAGCCCTTCCCTGATCCAATCACAGCTATCATTATCCTTCTTCTAAAGTCAGGGATCCCCCTATCCTCTCATAGGAGTGTTCCTCTCTTTGTTTTCATTGCTGCAAGGCATACCATCCATCACCATGGACCTGGAGCTTCTAAAGTTCCCACTCTCTGGTAGTTTCTAGTTAGGGGATCCAAGAGAAGTTGCTTTTGCTGATAATGTGCTACTACAGATGAAATGGTACTTCTGCATTCCAAATTTAGAAACCTGCATTTGTACTCTTCTTACTCTGTATTAGATTCAGTGATGGGAATTCACAGAACATGGTTATGCCTCAAAGAAATAAAAGAAAAAATAAGATGAATGTTCAAATATAATACAATGTAGAAATTAAAAAGTAATAGCTAATGTAGAAGTTCCAAAATATTACTGCTATCTTTCAACTATTAAGCTTTTATAGCTAACACTGGAGATTCGAGCATTTTTTTTTTTAAAGATTTTATTTATTTATTTGAGAGAGAGAATGAGAGAGAGAGAGAGAGAGAGCATGAGAGGGGCGAGGGTCAGAGGGAGAAGCAGACTCCCTGCCGAGCAGGGAGCCTGATGTGGGACTCGATCCTGGGACTCCAGGATCATGACCTGAGCCGAAGGCAGTCGCTTAACCAACTGAGCCACCCAGGTGCCCAGATTCGAGCATTTTAACACAGTTTCTAGAAGAAAAATACATGTTTTTGTTAGGCTCCACAATTCTTTCCTTTGACTGTTCTAACAGACTCTTAGCCTTTGAGACAGATGTTTATATTTCCTCTTATCTTCCATAGCATCTAATTCCATTCTTCAGATTCAATTCTAATATAAAAAAATGACCACAAATTGGGACTTTTCTTAAACGCTCATTTAATGTTCCTTATACACTTAAGGAATTTTACATTAACAGTTTCATTTTAATAAATAACCTAAAATACAATGTACCAGTTAGACAAAACAAATTAGATGAACACTCAGCAACATGGCCTAATCTTAGAAATAAAGAGGGAGGTGGGTGAAGGGGACTACAAGAATTTGACTAAGATCTAATATATAATTTAAAATACATGAAATAATAAAACCTTTTATAAGACATAAAGGGATACATATCAAATATATTAAAAGGTCACTTATATGGGGACTAGTTATAAAGGAAAACAGAAAAACAGTCCTTTAATGAACCAATGATGATGGGTATGACAAACTGAGGAATATCATTAACTCAATACTCCTGTACTTGAGGTTAAAAACTGATACTTCAAACATAACCATCCTCTTTCATAGTAAACAGAGTTGCTCAAAAATTTAAACAATTTTTTAAATTGTGGTAAAGTATATGTAACATAAAATTTATCATTTCAACCATTTGCTAGTGTACAGTGAACAGTAATTTTTATTAAAGTTGTCATTGTCCTCTTAATACCTCTGACTGTGTAGGAGGATGATACTATATAGATATGAATAATCTTGTTTGGATTATCTTCTACTCTAAAAAAGCTATGGGGACACCTGGGTGGCTCAGTCAGTTGGGCTTCTGCCTTTGGCTCGGGTCATGGTCCCAGGGTCCTGGGATCGAGTCCCACATCGGGCTCCTTGCTCAGCGGGAAGCCTGCTTCTCCCTCTGCCTGCTGCTCCCCCTGCTTGTGCTCTCTTTCTCTCTGACAAATAAATAAATAAAATCTTAAAGAAAAAAAAAGAAAGCTATGAAAGAATCGGCTTTTATAAAAATAAATATTTACCCAACACTTACAGGAGAGCCCTAAGGGTACCAGACAGTAGTATGATCCATCATCATTGTATCACAGATTGTATTAATGTTTAAGAATTCAAACTTCATTTGCCCAAAGAACAGGGACAAAATGTAACAGATCAAGTTCACTAAGATTAAATCTTCTGAAATTTCTGTTTTCACTTTAAGCACAATGGTCCAGGAAAAGAACGATCTGGATTTCTCCTGAAGTACTGCCTTTGAGTAGTGCCCTGGAGGATCAGATAGTGCTACACACAGGTTCCACGACTCCTCCCTTTACCCTCTAGAGACAGAAGAAAAATATAGGGGAAAAGCTTCACAAGAACTTGGAAGTAAAAACTATTGATGCTTTGCTCCCCCACTCTCTCCTCAGCAGCCAACAGGTCTCTTTATTTTAACCCTTTGTTTTCAGTTATCAGGATAAAAACTGACCTGATTAAACCTGTGGCAATTCCAAAAATAGGTGGGAAAGATGTGTCTGGGAGTGCATGTTCCCCTCAGCACAAAGGACAATAAATGAGAAAGAGTTACTGATCTGAATAATTCACTTGATAAACATTTTCCAGTTGACAGATTAAATTCATCTGCAGTGATCACTAGTACCTATACCAAAGAGTTCCTGTGAAAATTTAAACAATGTAACTTCTTAAGGCCAAGCAATTGATTTTAAGCACACCAATAGGTGATTTTACTATCTACTCATTTGAACATTTCATGCTTCAGAAGTCTAAAAAGTATAACAATCTAAATCAATGTTGATTTAAAATTCATTGTAAAGATGATCATTTAGATTTTTTAATACTAAATGTTACTAAATATTTTATTACCTACCTAGTAGAAAGCATTCCACTTTTTAAACTAAATGTAGGAGTTCTATAATTTTCATTGGTGGAAACATAGGTAAGTAATCTCCCTTAACTTAAAGCCCCTAAAAGAGCTTCCACAACTCCTCTACCACCCCAAGTCATTCAGGTAATGTCCACTGAGGTAAAAGTTGAATGGGCCCCAAGGGAAGAAGAAAACTTTTTTCCTAAAATGGAAAAACCCAATCCTAAGGATGCTAAGAATAAGTTCCTTAATAATGCTAAGAATAAGGGTGCCATGAAAAGCAGTACTTGAGTTCCAAAGGTGACTACTTTTATCACACCCTTTTAATCTTAACTCCAAATAAGATGAGGTGCACCTTGTTTGCAAATTCTGAGGTAGTAAAGGAGGATCTAATAGTGATAATCTTGTAATAATCAAGAAAAGATATGAAATAAATATAGGGGAAAGGATTAAAAAAATCAAGAGCAATTAAGCCTATATTCAACTATATTTGTTTTATTACTATATTAACAATTTCTTACCTTGTGGAATTCTCTTCTGAGAAAAACAGATACAATTCTGTTCCTAAAAAAATTTCAGGTAGAAAAGTTGAAATGTTAGTTTCCAAACAGGAAGCCTCTTAAAAATAAAAAGTTAGCAAAATGCTGATAGAGTACATTCAGAATATCATGACATTTGGTATTACCAAAACTTAAGAGACAATAAGTCTCTAATAATAAAAGTATTTTAATATTTTTATTAAAATATTTATAAAAGTTATTATTTTTATTATTAAAAAAACACTATTCTACTATCAGATCATTTCTTCTAGGTACATCGTAATGTCTTGGCACATTCTCATATTCTAAAACATCAGTACTCAACTGGGTTTTAGTCTTACCAAGATTTAGTATCCTGAAGGGTAGTTTTTACGTATAATCTGTATGTCGTAAAATTCACCCCTTTAAAGTGTAAAATTTAGTGGTTTTTTACCATATTCACAAAGTTGTATAATCATCACCACCATATTATTCCAGAACATTTTAATTACCCCAATAAGAAACCCTGTACTGAAGAGTACATTTTTATTTGCAGGGAGAAACATCTGAAACAAATTTATTTTTAAAAGATATAAAAGAAGCATAATCTTCATGACACTATGATCAAAATGATGGGTTTTTTTTTTTTTTTTTTAATGTATAGAACAGAGGCTGGGAAGGAAAACAAATATCCAAACATATTAAAAGTAGCTGTGTTCGGATAGTGGTATTATGGTGACTCTTTTTCATATATTTCCTCTAAAGCTATGATTTTATAATATTACCTTTATGGCTCCTAAAAAGGTACATAAGATGAGGTGCACCTTGTTTGCAAATTCTGAGGTAGTAAAGGAGGAGTTAATATATTTGTGATAATCTTGTAATAATCAAGAAAAGATATGAAATAAATATAGGGAAAAGGATTAAAAAAATCAAGAGCAATTAAGCCTATATTCAACTATATTTGTTTTATTACAACACAGACATACATTTTCTAGAGCTACATGCTCTAATTTGTACTACAAACCAAAGTAAAAACAGAAATACAATCCAAAGTAAAAACAGAAATACAAGTTGACACTTAAAGTCCACTATACTTTTTATTCAATGCTTTTCAAAGTAGATGAAATAAGTATAAAGTTTAAAAAAATTTTCGCCACACTTACTAATCTGGTTGAAAAGCCACAGCTGCATCTTACTTTATGACAAATTGACTGTTTCATCACTTTTGCATCTGGGCATCTACTTCTTAATGGTCATTTCTGAAATAAAGATGTAGTCATTAAGAATATAACAAAAACATCAAATCTTTAAGACAATTTTCTAAATTTTCGTGTCTATAAAAGGAACTATCAAAAAATTTCTTGAGCAACCTTCTAATAAAAAACATTAACAGGGCTGAGGATGAGGTGTGAGAAATGGAATATATGCTATCATCCCACAGGACCAGAATTATACAGTTAGGTTACACACACTGAGTATAAAGATCTATAAATTCTTCAGTCCTCAATGCCTTCCACCCACCAGGGTCTTGCAATTCCTAAGAATGTCATTTACAGACTAGAAAAAGAAAAAAGGAAGATGTAGGAGGGGAGCCCTAAAACTCCACATTTGAAAACAATAAATTAGCTGATGATGCGTGTTTGTCTCTTTCCCCCTCACACCTATAGAAAGGAAGCTCCAGAGGAGATTTTTATTGGCTTTATTTACTGATACCTTTTGAGCACTTAAGACAATGACTGCCACGCAGTAAGTGCTCAGTAAATATTTATTGAAAGAATAAACTGATGAGTGATGTAATTTTAATTGATGAGATATTTAACCTGGTATTATTTCAAAATGGCAAATTCTCAAAATGCCATTTTTCCACGCATACACCATTGATATCAATGCCAACTACATCATCATTATTGTTTTTTCCTCAGTAAACAAAGCCATAATTAAAAGACAAGACAAGGTACAAGCCTTCAAGGACCAGAACAAAGGCACATATCATTTTGTAATTTTGTTATTGCAATCTTTGGGGAAAACTTCTAAAAGGGGAATTGCTACATATATAATTTTGCTAAATATTGCTAAATGTTGCAAGTAGGCTTTTTTTTTTTAACATGTATGTTCTTTAGCTGATTGTTGTGGAGACTGCTAGGAATATGAGAAACTCTTTTACATGGAATAAAAAGTTGACAAGTCTCAAGAATAACCCTCAAGGAGACCAGTAGTTCCCTACTTCCCATGCTATACCTGAATTAGTATTACACACAATGCTATTCTTTTTGTAAAAAAAAAAGAAAAAAAGAAAAAAATGGGAAGACTACAAATATTAATACAGACTTGGGGTTTTTTTCTTTCAAAAGGAAAAAAGCACTGGAAGGATAAACCCAAATCATTTTTAAATTATTATCTACAGAAAAAAGAGAAAGCAGGCTGGAAAGGACAGGGATGGAAGTCAGACTTCTCAGACCTTGTTTTACAGTTTTTACATTGGAGACGTATTTTAAGATCAAATGAACATCAAATGATAATGACATTTTGAACATCAAAATGGTAATGACTACCATTGAAACATTAAATATATTTTTCTCTTTTAAAGATTTATTTATTTATTTGAGAAAGAGAGTGCACGCAAGCGGAGGAAGGGGCAGAGGGAGAGAATATCCAAGCAGACTTCCACTGAGCGCGGAGCCCAGCGTGGGCTCCATCCCATGACTCATGATATCAGGACCTGAGCGGAACACCAAGAGTCAGACGCTAGACTGACTGAGCCACCCAGGTGCCCCCGAAACATTAAATAAATTTTTTAAAAATCATGGTCATCTTTAGAGGCTGCTACAGCACTAACTTATTATTCTGAAAGTTGATAAAGGGAAAGAATCAAGCACTTATCCTGGCTTTCTTATATGAAAAATACCTTAGAGTAACGAAGCAGCCAATAAGTGAAAGCTCTTTTTTATAGGATTCCAAATTATAAATGTAGAAGGAATGATAAAATTAGAAAATCATTTTTTAATACCTAATGAAAAAACTGATCTAAAAAATGATCAATGGTTGCTAAAACCATTAGGTAAAAGACTAATGGGAAACTTTATAATGGATAAAATCAAGTAGACAAAATTTGAACCCAGCAATAACATCATTTAAAAATGGGTCAAACACTATGTGCAGAAATACTCATCACTACGCATTAAGTGTTCATCCTGGGAGCTCCAGTTTCAAAAGACATCCATAATGTTACCACTTTAACACTTCCCTTTTGACCACCATGATCCACGCCAACCTTAGTTCTACCTGCATTACTCTAATAGTTCCCTATCTGATCTCCCAGCCTCTCCCTTTGCTCACCTCAATAAGTCAGTCAGACTCGTCCTTTTCAAAAGAAAGTCAGATCATGTCATTCTTCTGCTCAAACCCTCTAATTGAGTCCATCTCACTACTCTAAAAGCCAAAATCACTAACAAAGGCCTTAAGGACCATGATCTGATATTTCCCTTCCACATCTCTCGGACATCATCTCCTACCACTTTCCCCCGTATTCACTCCATTCCAGCCACACTGGCCTCTTGCCTCTCCTTAAACACTTCAAGCACGTTCTCACTTCAGGGCCTCAGGACTTGTCTTTCCCTCTGCCTGGAACACCAGGTATCTGTCTGTCTTATTCCTCCTCCACTTCCTCTAGGACTTGGTTTTTACAAGTGATCTCATCAAGAGATAGGTCCTGGTACCCTAGGCAAGATATCTGCCTCAGATTTTCTTATCTGGCAGAGAATATGTAAGGAGAAATATTCTGGAGATGATAATCATCCAAAATATGAAAGTCACCAATTACCATATCTTTGTGTCTAAATATCTGGAGAACTATACTGTCCCTTTTAAAAGATTCTCATGGTCCCAACTTCAAAGAATTAATGAAGATATAGCACGATAAAGAAGCACAATAGTGTGGGGGTTTTTTTTGGTTGTTGTTTTATTTTTAAATCATCTGTATTATAACTCTAGGAAGGAATGGTATATGATGTGAATTAAATGCGTCCCATTAAAGGGGCACCTGGGTGACTCAGTCGGTTAAGCATCTGCCTTCAGCTCAGGTCATGATCCCAGGGTCCTGGGATCAAGCCCCGCATTGGGCTCCCTGCTCAGCGGGGAGTCTGCTTCTCCCCCCTGCTCATGTTCTCGCTCTCTCAAATAAATAAATAAAATCTTTAAAAATAAATAAATAAATAAATGAGTCCTATTAAAAAACAACAACTAGCAAAATAAATGGCCCTTTCCTTGCACTCGTTTAGGGACTTCTCTTTGGGATTACATTATAAAGTTCCAAGTAATCTCAGGAAAAGTTTAAACTTTCAAATTTGTTACCTTTAGGCACCATGACCACCAGAAAGAATCAAAAGAACTCACTAACTCTAACATGACTAGACTAGCTATGACATGGTAGGGATGTTTGAACTTATTTTTCTTTAAATAAACAAACTCCCCTGGGCTAAAGCCTACTCTGCCTTTTAAACATCCTGTGGCTGGCAAGCTTCAAAATCTTAAGAGAGATAGCCAGGGGACAGAGAAAACAGCAAGTATGACTCAGTGATCACATTTAATAGTCTCTGAAGACCAAAACAAAGATACCAGTTCTGGCAAGAGATCTCTAGAACAGCCCCAAAACTGACTTATCCACATACCTTTCATCTGAACAATCTATTTTCACTTAGTTTAAGGTTCACAAAGCACTTGTTATGTGCCTATCAGACCTTAGGTACAAAAATAAACCAAGAGCACAAGAAAACAATCAGCAGTTTAATGTTAAAATCTGCTTTGTTTGGGGAGGGGGGTGAAGAGAAGTCTTGAGTATTTTTGTGCAGAAATAACCCCACTCATTTAGAAATCAGACTTCAGCAAGATCAACCATGTCAAAGAAGGCTTGTGATATTAAAGTAACCCTTCTTGAGCAACTCTTTTTTGAGACAGAGAGAGGGCATGTGCACATAGAAGGGGGGGGGCAGGGACAGGGACAAGGAGAGAGAATCTCAAGCAGGCTCCACGCCCAGCGCAGAGCCCCAAGCAGGGCTTGATCTCATGTCCCTGAGATCATGACCTGAGCAGAAATCAAGAGTCAGTCGCTCAACCGACTGAGACACCCAGGTGCCCCCTTCTTGAGCAACTTCTGTGTGCCAATTATTTACATTAGCTCACTTAATTCTCAGAACTTCTCTATGGAAAAGGTATTAACAAAGCACACAGAGTGGTTAAATAACTTGTCCAAACCAGAAAGAAACAGCTCCAGGATGCAAAATCTGTTTTCTTTTCACTATTATAATCTGCAGTAAACTGGAATGAAATTATTAGTCACAAATACAACATATGCCCTATAGGAGTAACATGTAAATCCCGGTGGCTCATATAAGAAATGTTCCATTCTTCCAAAGCTGCTTTAGATAAGAGGACAAGGGGGGTGCTGCCTGGGTGGCTCAGTCGTTAAGCGTCTGCCTTCGCCTCAGGTCATGATCCCAGGGTCCTGGGATTGAGTCCCACATCAGACTCTGTGCTCAGCGGGAAGCCTGCTTCTCCCTCTCCCACTCCCCCTGCTTGTGTTCCCTCTCTCGCTGTCTCTCTGTCAAATAAATAAATAATAAATAAATAAATAAAAATTTTAAAAAAGGACAAAGGGGAAGTTTCACTGTTATATATTAATAAGAAACTTACGGCATTAAGAGATGAATCAGAAAAATATGCAACATTGAGGTCTAAGGGAGTCACACCATAGCTCACTAACTAGTATTCTTTCACAATGATTAACTTGTATCACCTCTAAGTCACTGACGGCTATTCCATACACTCAGAGAAGTCTGGGAAGAAACGTTAAGATTTAATGGACGGGGTACACAGGTGTTTATCAAAACAGTTTCTGTACTTTTCCAGATGTTCGAAATATTTCTTTCACTCTTGATATATAGATATGTAGATATATACAAATACATACATTAAAGTATCCCATTAATTTCTTAAAATTTACAACAAAATTAGTAGAGTTAAGATTCCTAATTTTCCTTTTCTAGAAAATTCTCCCACGTGGAACACCTTAGTTCCTGACTCCATGGGATGACACTTATTGGCCTCAGTTCTTCATACTCAACAGAACCTAATGAGTCATCAGTCAGAAAATATTTTGTAGAAATATTTTTTCAGAAATGTAAATTTGATTATTATTAGATGCACCCACTGCCTAAGACACAATAAAATAAATAAAAGTAACATGCATATTGTAAAATAAAAAGGTAATTACAATCAAGGACACATCACTGAGGAAAGGTAGTCTTGCTTCACTAATGTCCTTAGTTATGTGAAGAAAGTGAAAATTCCTTGGAACGAATTATCCCCATTGACTAAAAAACACGCCATTTAAACAATGGACTCCTTTACAGAGAAGAGACTCAAAAGACTGATGATTTAAAGTTTCCAAAGGCCTAAATACATATGCTGTTCTTCTAAATACTTGATTGTGTCCTGGGAATTGTCAGCATAAATTAACACTTAAAAAAAAATCTCTCAATTTTAATTCATTGCACTGATGGTTAGGAATGATGAAGGGGAGGACACACTCTCCCCCAGAACACCAATTATGAATAATACAACCTATTTAAAAACAAAAACAAAAAACAAAAAATAGGATTTTAGTGTTTCTTTCTCAATGACAAAATACTTTGTGTGCAGACCTATCATTAAGACTAAATAAACATAGTAGGATAGCCTGCATGGTTTTGAAGTCAATGTTGGGGGCATCACCTACAGCATTTGCTATTTTGGTTTATATTTTAACAAAATGGAAGTGCATAGCATACAGAGTATTGTTTCTTAGAACTTTATCACACATACAATCTCTCCTACAGTTAATGTTTTTCTTTCTCTCTCTCCTTCCTTTCCTTCCCCTGGCACTCACACACACAGCATGAGTAACTATTATTTTTAAAAACTTTTGTTTTGAATACAAACATGCTAGGCACATGCTGGCCATGATATAAAATGTATTTCTTAGTAAGAAACAATAGGCCATCTTAACATGTGATTCTATGTAGAACATCAAGGTAAATATTTCCAGAGTTAATTTTCTTCCATATCTTCAACATTATACATAACAAGGAGATTTATACAAATCTAAGTATCAGAGTTTGTGGCTTTATTGTTTTTCATGAATTTTAATACTATATACAATAAAATAGTCACTATGGAGAGTGGCTTGATATTAAAGTAGGTTTACCTTTCTTTCAGGAAGCTGAGTTACTTAAATACCAAAAGACCTCAGTATTTGATACCCTCCTCTTGAAGATGCTGTCATCATAAGTATGTGTCCCAGGAACTGTCACCTAACTCCATGAATGTCCTCAAAAGTGGAAACAATTTTTATAATACTCACTTCAGCCCTTTTCTTTTCTAGGTGGTAACCCATAACTTCAAAAATAGCAATCAACCAAGAAGGAGTTATGATTTTTTTCTACATTCCTCCTTTATCTGTTAGGAGGAAAATACCATCTTCATTCTTTAGTGTTCTGGTGGGCTCTAAATATTTTTCAGCAATATATTAGAGACATTTTTTTTCTACAACCGAACTCTTCTAAGATAATTTCTCAAGAATGGGCACTGTACAAGGGACAAAAGAAAGAAGAAATGACCAATGTCTTCAACTAGTTTCCAGCGAATTAAAAAGCAGAATTCATGTCACATGAAAAGACCTTCAATAAATCCATGTCCTGAAACACTCAATACAAGCTATACCTGGTTTTCTTTGAACTACAGCTATACCGTTTCTCCTAAAAATCCACAGAACTTTTCGGTACAGCCATCAGATAATTCAAAGGAATTCAGTGGCCCTACATAACTTGTCCCTCCTTCATGATATTCTATTTTTAAATGGCATGTAGGGGGGAAAAATGCTAGGAAGGAGGGTGAGAAAGACAAGCCTTATGAATTGGCCATATTAGAAATAACAAAACAGATTTTGAGAGTAGCAGAGAAAAAAAGACTGTGAAATCATTTTATATTTCACAGGTGAAGAAACTGAAACAGCTTATGGGCAAAGAAAGAACTGAAGTTCACATTATAAATGGTATTTTCCCCCAGAGCTACCCATTCCAACAAATTTATAGTAAGTATTTTAGCTTAATGCATACATAACATAAACAGAATGGAGTGCCATGCTGAAGAGTTTAAAAGAATGCATGAATTCTGAGTACAATACATAGGTTAAGGGAAATTAGAAATGGCCTATGTGTCCTTTAGGAATGACAGAATTCCAATAAGTAACCTGTTTCCTTACTGGAGCTCTTTAGGACAGTCTGGGTTGGATGGATCACTGTTCTGGCCCAGCAGGACATCTCTTAAAAGATGACTAATTAAATTCACCATTAGCTAATGTCCATAAAGAGAAGAAACTTGTCTATATGCCAATATCATATTTACAACCTGGTAGCTTAATAAAAGGACTATGCCCATGTGAGGATTGCTGGCCTGCTAAAATGTTAATAAAAGAGGCATAAATCTCAAAGTAAAGTAGTAGAATAGCCGAGTAAATAATATGAATTTCATTTATACAAAATTCCTTTGTATATAGCCAGCATTGGACAAAACAAGAAATTCATAGAAAAATAAGAGTTCTCAAATTAAAATGTACATCCTAAGAAAGATCAGACGAAGGTAAGGACAAAAAACATAGTATATTCAATATTAAAAATGTAATATGTAAAGAAAACAAAAATAACTTTTAATTTCACGGACATTTACCTTACATCAAGTATTTCTCTAGCACCGAACTCACATTTAGACTGCCTACAAGAGTATGTGTGTGGAAGGGCACTTGACCTACTCACTTTCACAAAAATTACAGCTGCCCATTTAGTCCCAAAGGCACAAGTGAATAAAATAACAGTATTATAAAGCTCTATTTTGGTAGCATAGAAAAATCTGCAGGACAGACAGACTTGTGCTAAAGCAATAATTAACAAGAGTTGTGGTTTATGAAGAAATACTCTAACTTGGCCGACATCACAGTAACTATGGGAGTTTCTCTTTATGATTCCTCCCCACAAAACCAAGTTGGATACATCCCAAGTTAAATAACAGCTCCTGTTTATTACTCCTAGATATCACATATTTTTTTACTTTAAAATAGAAGTACATAAGTCAATTTAAAATGCAAACTGTTACAGAGGCTTAAAACTTACTGTTTACTCTAGAGAAAGCATTGATTCCAACTTAAAAAAAAAAAAAAAAAGGCCTCAATGACTTTCCCAAAGTAGAGGAGGGGGAGTTCCACTGTATTTCAAGCTGCCATTACAAATAACAAAGGACACAAAGAAGGATGCCGCTTGTAGGATAACATGTGTGTCGCGTGCCCCCCCCCCATTCCTTCCATATGTATTTGTCTGTGTCTCCCTGGGGTGTGTGTGTATGTGTGTGTGTGATGTTTCTCCCTTCCTGCCTCAGTCTTGGTCATGTCTATGTCCCCTCTCCTTCTTGTCCATCTGTCTCCCCTTACACTGGCTTCCAAGCCCTGATATTCCGAAAGAAAGCACTGTGTCAGGCTGTAGCCTGTGGCAAAGTCACAAAATGTGAAATTACAATTCACAAAATGAGAAAAAGAATCAGAAATTATTTAGTCAGTTGAAAATAGAGAAAATTAAAGCCACAAATTTTCAACTTCCTTTAAAATGCCTAAATACATATATATGCCATACATAAGATTTTAATAAATTGAGTGGTCAAGCGAACAGATTTATTTATAATATTTTGAGATAAATGTATCGGGGGGGATTTTTTAAAGAATCAGTTTAATACAGAGGTTATAAGCACAGGCTTTGGAATCATAGCTCTGAGTTTGTGTCTCAGCTCTAGACTGTATGAACTCTCTTGGCCAATTATTTCATGTCTAATGCTGTGAGGATGGTCTGCGATAGGGCTTGTAAGACACTGTTAGCATGGTGACTATCACATAGTGAGGACTCAACACATATTACATATAAAACATCAGATGCAGTCAATGTTTATCTTTTTTTTTTTTTTTTTTTTTTTTTTTGGTCTGCTTAGTATCTGAACGTTCCCTTAAGTTTGGGAATTTCCCCACCTTATGATTTCAGAAGGTCAAATAGTTTTCCCACATCTTAAATTTGAGAATCCAACCCCCCCAATTTTATGGTTTCAAAAGATTAAAGACTTTCTCACGTGTCCTATACATGTAGGACATGGGCTCTGCCAAATACACATGCCTAGCCTAGACTACGAATGGGCAACTAGTGAGCAGGCAAAATAGAGACCAAAAGGAACTCTTTCCCACATTAACGGTGGAGTAATTGCAGCAAGGTCAAGTTCAGGGCAGAGGTGGCAGCATTTAGAGTCATCCAGAGCTAGCCGTGTCACTGGGGCAGGCTGTGGCGTCTGTCAGTCTGTCTCTAGATGCTACCAGCATCCTCATGGGAATCATTGTGCAATGTGATTTTGGGCATTGTTTCTGGCTGCTTAGCCCTGAATACTGGTTCTCTAACCCTGGAGCAACAATTTGATGAGCCCCTGAGCTCTACTCAGTATCCCTTTAAAATACGTGATATGCTTGAATTGGTTTTTACTGCCACCAGGAATTCTTACTGACAAATCAGGTAAGGGTAACAACCATTTTCACTTGCCCCACCCCCACATGGGAAAAGAGACTCTACTTTAAATCTCTCCAGAGACACAAAAGTATTGTTCACTTTCAACCAACTGCTTTATCCTGTAAGGTCTTAGAAATCTTATTCTTATACATTTTAGATAATCATTTTCCTAAGAAAAATGATTGAATGAGAATGAGAAATAACATCAATTTTAGATTTATTTCAAAGGAATACAGTCAATAATAAGCAATGACACACGAAAATAACTAAATGGAAGGAGTGACCATCATTGAGGTAACAGAAATTACCTTAACACGCCTAAAACCACCTTGTATCTATTCGCAACAGCTTTCTTCCCGGCAGGAGCTATTTACTTGAGGTTCTACAACCAAGGGGCTCCTCTGCCTCTTAAGGGTCATTTGAAGGTCAAAATTTTTAAAAATTATTATCAAAAAGCCTTAAATAGTCCTCTTGTTTTAACAAACAACTCGGTAAAATATATGTATTTAACAAAACTATTCAATTCTCTGTTAAAACGGTGCAGAGCAAATAAGTACCTGATTGCCACAGGTTGATTTTTTCAATATATAAAACACACTCCTCTTCCTCTGCCAGATTTCTCTGCAGGGCTATTTTACAGTTCAGTAATGCTTTTTCCACTGTTTAGAATGTTACAGCTCAAATATGTTGGGTTTTTTTTAAATATTTTATTTATTTATTTATTTGACAGAGAGAGAGAGAGCGAGAGCAGGAACACAAGCAGGGGGAGTGGGAGAGGGAGAAGCAGGCTTCCTGCCGAGCAGGGAGCCCGATGTGGGACTCGATCCCAGGACCCTGAGATCATGACCTGAGCCGAAGGCAGACGCTTAACGACTGAGCCACCCAGGCACCCACAGCTCAAATATGTTAATTTTATTACTTGTCAATATGAATGTAATACAAGGTTTGTGGGGAGGGTGAAACTGGGGGACTAAATGTGTTTTGTTTTGTTTTGGATCTCAGGAGCCAGTTACCATACAGAGTTAAAACTATGCTTTAATGACTAGAAGAACAATCTGAACAAAATCAAATACAGCCTTAAAAAAAACCTGATACTCTTTTCAGATTAAAATTTAGAAAAATAATCAAGCATTTGACATCTAATATATACCTAATGTATTAAAAATTCGGTAGAATTAAAAAACTGAATTTTGGCAGAGATTTGTGGGGGAAGACAAAAGGCCACAGATTTTTAGGGTTCATGACAATCATGCATTAGATGTCCTAAATTATGTTATAGGACAGAAGTAGCTGAGGCCATAAGCGTTAAACACATCTTACCCAAGGAACCTATCTTATGATTTCTAGCTCAGTAATATCATTAAAACATCTTCAGCCTGTCCTTTAAATTGAGTCAAAATAAAGTTAATTTAACATCATATGGTTTTAATTCCTGGATTCTAAAATAACAAAAAAATATTAAAACCAAGGCAAGGGATTTCAAAATCCAACTGTTAATATTCTTTTTAATATAAATAAAGGTCTGATTTATGATACTTTACACATACCCTGGACTTATCAATGTAGAAAAAGTCATCGAGAAAAATAAAGACTTTTAGAGTGTCCATGACTTCATTTCTATATAACTTCCAAGATGTGTTATAAAGCGAAATCATGGGGTGCCTGGGTGGCTCAGTCATTAAGCGTCTGCCTTCAGCTCAGGTCGTGGTCCCAGGGTCCTGGGATGGAGTCCAGCCTCGGGCTCCCTGCTCTGCAGGAAGCCTGCTTCTCCCTCTCCCACTCCCCCTGCTTCTGTTCCCTCTCTCACTGTGTCTCTCTCTGTCAAATAAATAAACAAAATATTTTAAAAAATAAAGTGAAATCATTTTTGCCTATGTGCTAAGGGATATTTCACTAATCACCAGTTTTAAGTTATTGGTTGTAGTTTACTGCATGAATTATACCTAAACAACATAAATCAAACTTATGGTATTTAACAATGACGACAACAAAACTTTTCTGGTTATAATCACCTGCCCTAAAAGAAGACTATAATCCCTTACAGAAAAGTTCCTTTGCATTCGGTTAAAGCTAAACGTAGCTTTCTACTTAGGGAGTAAAAAGAAAAAGTTCACACAGAACCTAACTCTTCTTTAAATGAGACATGTTAAAAAAAAATAAAATAAATGAGGCGTGTTCAAGTCAGGCTTACAAGCTAACTATATTTGTGTTTCATGAGAGGCCTAGAAGACACAAGACTAAAGAGGACTTAAGGTTATTTCTGGACTACTACTCTATAATGAGGAGTAACTGATGCTGTCAAACAACAGTAACAATCAAAACACTTTAAAAAGGAGGCAGATGAGAGCTAACAAAGTCCTATCAAAATAAGGTACAAGAACAAAAAATACCTGAAAACCCAAAGAGAAATGGGAGTAACTATGTGTATAAAGAGACAAAGTTTAAAGCAAGGATCGCAAACCCAAGGTGACATACAGTACTGCTACTTCCCCTCCTTCAAAAAACTGGCTGAAACAGGTAACAGGGACAGCTCTATGGAGCTTGGCAGAAGCCTTGGAAACCTCTAGATGGTTATTACAAAGCAATGGGAGTTGTCAGACCAAACCAAACACTGCCATTCCTGGTTTAGATTGAGTGGAGGAAGATTTTTTTTTTTTTAAAGATTTTTTATTTATTTGAGAGAGAAAGAATGAGAGACAAAGAGCATGAGAGGGAGGAGGGTCAGAGGGAGAAGCAGACTCCCCGCCAAGCAGGGAGCCCGATGCGAGACTCGATCCCGGGACTCCAGGATCATGACCTGAGCCGAAGGCAGTCGCTTAACCAACTGAGCCACCCAGGCGCCCCAGTGGAGGAAGATTTTAAAAGAAAACCATTAAGGAGGATGAATGAGGGTAAGGAAAAACAGTAACACGAAGAGCCCCAAATATCTACTGAGGTTTTGTTTTTTCTTTTTTAGGTTACATACAGTGTTTCATTTAATCCTCACAACAAACTTTAACACAGATCATGGAATTCAACAACTGACCTAACCCTCTATTCATCCTCACACATAATTTGACCAGAACAGAATTTTTTAATACAATTTTAATTATTTAATAATGTTTTTAATTGAAAGCCTGGAAAATATAATGGATGTACCAAAATTCTTATCTTTTTTCTGCTTTTATAATTAATATTTTAATGAACACCTTGTACATAAATTTCTGTGCACATTTTTATTCCATTTATAAAGTATTATAAATGGAATTCTGGGTCAAAGAGTGTGAGTACATTCTGCCAGAACATCTGATTTTAATATTACTGAAATGATGAAGGGATGATGGCTCCTTGAGGAAAACAATTACGCCTCCTTCTCGCTTTGCATCTACAACACTCAGATGCATAAGCAAGTTTTCTATAACTGTTGACCGAATGAAGGCGGGTTCTTCCCTCAGCACACAGTCTCAGAAGGGAGATGTTAGAAGACAGCAAGCATGCCAAATATCAAAATCATCAATGAGCTGCCTAAAACTCTTCTTAGGAAGAAAAGAGTGTGAATACTGACACTGCTATCTAGTATATTTCTGTTGAAAAGAATCTGGGGGCTCAGTCGTTAAGCGTCTGCCTTCGGCTCAGGTCATGATCCCAGAGTCCTGGGATCGAGCCCTGCGTCAGGCTCCCTGCTCGGCGGGAAGCCTGCTTCTCCCTCTCCCACTCCCCCCACTTGTGTTCCCTCTCTCTCTGCAAAATAAATAAATAAAATCTTAAAAAAAAAAAAAAAAGAATTTGGGGATCTTAGATTGTATTTAAAAAATACAGAACTTTAACCAGTACACAACACATGGAGGACACTATTTCTCCCAGTTAAAATTATCTAGATGCCATAATCTGTTATTGTCCATGGAGACCATTTCAGAACATGTTCATATTCAAAATGCAAAGAACTAAATATTTTAATAGTAGCTAGATTTGTCATTTTACTTTGATTTTCTATCAAAAATCATCATCTATTATCATCAGATTCTAATGATATTATAGGAGGCAATCTCCCCATAAAGATGAAAAAGAGCTTCACTATAAAACAATGTGCCAGGCATTGATCTAGCACTGCAGAAGTTATTAATTTAATCCTCACAACATTACATGGTAGATATTATCTCTATTTCACAGGTTAAAAAAACCTAAAGCACAGAGAGGTTAAGAAACTTGCTTATTTATCTGAACCCAGGCATTCTCACACCTCTATTCTCTACACAGAACTGACCTCTAGTAACAAGCAAAAAGCACTTAACAGTTTCTGGCACAGCGTTCAGTGGACACTGGTGATAAAGGGCATGATGACAATATACTTGCCAGAAAACAGGAAATTCAATCAATCCAGGTGGATTATTTTTTCATTTAGTAAATAATTATTCATTACTCATTATGGACCAAAAGCTGTATTAGAATGTGGGGGTACTCTCCACACCTTGTGAAACACTAGGTCCAAGAAAGAGACAGATCATACAATGTAGTTATCTAGTGTAGACAGATCTAATGTAGTTAGAATAAAATAAAACTGACAGGTGTCATGGCCCAAAAGGAGAAATTAATTCTGCCAAGGGCACTCAGAGAAGTGGCACAGGGGAGGAAATACCTCAACTACACTCTGAATAACAGACTTGTACAGAAATTTCTAGGTAACAGTCTATCTCCCAAAATCACTCCCCACAGGAGGGCCAGGCTCTCACTGCTGCAGCAGCAGAGAATATGTCTTAGCACAGTGGCACCATCTTGGGTGAGAAGAGGAGGTTGTAAATAGGTCTGAGGAATCAAAACCAGCCAACACAACAGGAACCAGGGATAAAGAATGAGCACATCTATGAATCCTAATTTGATAGCCAACATAACTATAAAACTGCCTTTATTTGTCTGGCACACCTGTATCTAAATCCCTAATTTAAAAAAACTGGGGTGCCTAGGTGGCTCAGGTGGTTAAGCATCTGACTCTTGATCTCAGCTCAGGTCTTGAACTCAGGGTCATGCGTTTAAGCCCCATGTTGGGCTTTAGAAAAAAAATAACTAACTAACTAACTAACTAACTAACTAACTGGGCGCCTGGCTGGCTCAGTAGGTTAAGCATCTGCCTTCGGCTCAGGTCATGATCTCAGGGTCCTGGGATCAAGCCCCACATCAGACTCCCTAGCTCAGCAGGGAGTCTGCTTCTCCTTCTCCCCTGCCCCTGCTCATGCTCTCTCTCACTCTCTCTCTCAAATAAATATTTTTTTAAAAAACTGAATTTTAAAAATGATAAATGAGGGCGCCTGGGTGGCTCAGTTGGTTAAGCGACTGTCTTCGGCTCAGGTCATGATCCTGGAGTCCCGGGATTGAGTCCCGCATCGGGCTCCCTGCTCGGCAGGGAGTCTGCTTCTCCCTCTGACCCTCCCCCCTCTCATGCTCTCTGTCTCTCATTCTCTCTCTCTCAAATAAATAAATAAAATCTTTAAAAAAAAATGATAAATGAATAATATAGGGGGGAGAGCAGACCTTCAGTTAAGCAAGACTGACTTTGACTCCTTCCTGAAACCTCACCTTAAAAGGTTAGAATTTTTAGAAGTATAAAACTCAGAAGAATAAAGAAAATGAAGAAAGATACATCAGCAAATGAAAGAAGTTAACAATATTCTGGAAGCTAGAAAGGGAGAAAAGTGGTAACTAGATTAACAAGAGCAAGAAAGCTGAAACCTAAACCCAAGAAGAAGCCATCGAGAAGCAAGCTGGTGAAGACACAAGGAGTTAGAGTTTGGTAGGTACAGTTTCAGTTTGGGCTGATGTAAAAATTCTGAAGATTGATGGACAGTGGTGATTGTTACACAACAATGTGAATGTACTTAATACCACTGAACTGTACACTTTAAAATGGTTACAATGAAGAATTTTAGGTTATGTATATTTTATCATATTACCACAGTAAAAAAGAGAAGTAAGTGATTCATGCTGGAGAAATTCAGATATTGGAAGCATGATGAAGACAAAAACGCAGCAGGGGGCTAGAAACGAGATGACAGATTGAAACTTCATTTAAGTGGCCTCCTCCCAAAAACCAATCTTCTCCTCATCCCTGATGAAAGAAAGTCTAGAGATGCATCTCTGGGGAGGATGGAGCAGAGACCCTGATCTCAGGAACACAAGCCACAACTGAAAGCAAGACGAAATTCCTTACTGAAAACCAGGAAGAATTATGTGAAGGTCTGCATTCTACATAGGATACAAAAGGCAGTCTCCAAGAAGAAAATGAGGCTGAGAGATTGCCTGATATATCCAGCCATATTGAAAGCATCTTAGAGTTGTCAGAGAATTGCAAATGGATTAATAATAGGCACAAAGTACATAAAATTTCAAACTCAGATAATTATTTGAGAAAACAATTAAGTTGGACAATAAAGGAAATGCAATCCCAGTGAATCTGTGACTCAGCTGAGAAAAATATTTGCATAGTCATAATAATTTAAATACTAAATAAAGAATTTACCCCCAAAAATCCGATATCCTATAAAAGGAACATGACAGAAAAGGAAGTTTATGTAAATGTTTGCAGGCAGTGGATTAATTACGATGACTAATCCTCATTTTTCTTAGAAGGAAGTCAAAATGAACTACTACTAAAATGAACTACTGTCTAAAATGAAAAGCCAACACAAAGCAGAACTGACTTAGAAAAATAAAGGCAAGTATCAGCACAAATAGCTAAAAGAACTGAAACTAATTGCCTCTAAAGATTGGGAATTAGAGGTAAAAAGAGGAAAGAGGACAACTGCTGTTTTATAAGCTTTGAAATATTACTCGACTTTTAAAACTACATATATACAAATATCACTTTAATTCTTAAATAAAAATTTAAAGAAGTAAAGCAGATTCTGTCATGTTAAAAAGATCTAAAATTGTCTCAAGTGAGTATACATCATTTTTTTAAACTATCATGTTGATTTCTGTTAATTCTACTGAATTTTCAGTAGTATTGAGGGCCAGTGTACTAAATACCTTTCTTATAACACAATTCATGAACTGATACAGTATGCAATTCACTGGAGAAATACTTTGGGCATGTAGCAATTCTAAAGCCTAACTGTTTAAAACTACTCCATAAACACAGTGTTTTATTTATTCCTTTCCCCCTAAGAATATATATTCGGATATATTTATACAAAAGCTTATATTATTTGTAACTCTTGGGTCAAATCCAAATTTTGACATTTTCAATGGCTAGCATTTGTGAGCACCAGGGATGGCAGTGTTTAATTTACCTTTAAGTCTGAATGTCAAACAATACAAGTGGACAAACTGAAAGGCTACCTCATGGAAAAATATACAAAGTACTAAATATGCAAAAGAAAACAGGAAACAATCTTATCTGCAAGAACTGTAGCAACCTGCAACTTTTTAAAAGTCACATTCTTGTGGGTACAAATTCACCAACTAAATATAATCTAATTAACATATTTCTTCTACACAGTCAAAACCAACAACCTCATTCCAGAAAAAGAAAACGCTTCAAAGCACAAGATTAAAACCATGAACAACTACATCAGAATCTATTAATTTTTTTAAATTAATGAAGTTCTTTTCATATAAAGATAAAAACCATGAGACTTGGTTTCCCTTCCCAATTGTACTAATGGACTATGCTGATTTACAACATATAACTGCTCAACTTCACGTACTAACTACATATTTCCAAATATAAACAACTTCTACAAAGGCTTAAGAGCCTTAAAATCACATACAGTAATCCCCCTCCTCCTGTCCATGTGTTTCAGTTACCCATAGCCAATTGCAGCCTAGAAGCAGATGATCCTCCTTCTGACAGAGTGTCAGAAGATCAGTAGTAGCCTAATGCTACGTCACAATGTCGACGTCATTCACTTTGCTTCATCTCACCACGTAGTCATTTTATCATCTCACATCATCACAAGAAGGGTGAGTACAGCGCGCCTGGGTGGCTCAGTCGTTAAGCGTCTGCCTTCGGCTCAGGTCATGATCCCAGGGTCCTGGGATCGAGTCCCACATCGGGCTCCCTCCTCGGCGGGAAGCCTGCTCTCCCTCTCCCACTCCCGCTGCTTATGTTCCTGCTCTATCTCTGTCTCTGTCAAATAAATAAATAAAATCTTTAAAAAAAAAAAAAAAAAAAAGAAGGGTGAGTACAGTACAATAAGATATTTTAAAAGAAACTACATTCATATAACTTTTATTACAATATATTATTGTAGTTGTTCTATTTTATTAGTTATTGTTGTTAATCTCTTATTGTGTCTATTTTATAAGTTAAACTTTATCATAGGTATGTATGTATAGGAAAAAACATAGTGCATAATAGGGTTTGGTACTATCTGCAGCGTCAGGCATCCTTGGATGTATCCCCTGCAGATGAGGGAGAACTATTATATGTTATATTATTTACACTCAACACCCACATACAGAAACAAGAAAGAGTGAGAGATACAGCAACCAAAGAAAACCTTAAGTATTTATCAATGAGTGCCCACATGTTAGGAAACATGAAAGGGAAAGATGCGTATGAGACAAGACTCCTGCACTCAAGGAGTTTGAAATTTAGCAATGCAGAAGAGGTGTGAAGTGTGTGTGGTGAGGCTTGCCAAGACTAAGACATGAAAACAATTCGTGAACAATATAAAAGAGTGAAACTGCTGAGTATTAAACTATGAAATATAAATGATAGTTATAAATTTAGAGAAGAGGGCACGTACTGAATGGAGCACTAGGTGTTATACGCAAACAATGAATCATGGAACACTACATCAAAAACTAATGATGTAATGTATGGTGATTAACGTAACATAATAAAAAAAAAAAAAAAAAGAAAGGGGCCTATATAAGTACCACAGTGAAACAGAAAAAAATAAATAAATAAAATAAATAAGAGTTGCCCTGAAAATGGAAATGGGCCTTGAACTGGGTCCCAAGTAGAAAAGCATTTGAAGAAACTTGGAGAGAAAGATCAATGCCTCTTTCTAGATTTTGCTGTATACTTAAATTTTTTCATAATGAAATACTGAAGGCAAACGTATGTAAAATTTTTAAAAAGTAATCTGAAAGACAATGACCCAGAAAAAGGAAAATAAATGAAGCAGTAAACAGAAGGAAAATTACCCACGAAGAAAAAATAAAAATCAACCACATATATTGTGTTCACATTATTTTGATTAGTCTCATTCCATTATTTGAGGATGAATAAGAGTGTTATTTTTTTTTAAAGATTTTATTTATTTATTTGACAGAGAGAGAGCGAGAGCAGGAACACAAGCAGGGGGAGTGGGAGAGGGAGAAGCAGGCTTCCCGCTGAACAGGGAGCCGGATGTGGGACTCGATCCCAGGACCCTGGGATCATGACCTGAGCCGAAGGCAGACGCCCAACGACTGAGCCACCCAGGCGCCCGAATAAGAGTGTTATAATCACACTTCCATAAAGAGACTAACAAAGTTTTGTTTAGCAACAAAACTGTTTAAGGACAGCTGAGATTTCCTGATTCCCAGTCCTATAATCTATCCATTATAATGCATAGACCTTTACATGTTAAGTTTTTTACACTGGATTGACTTCATTATCAACCTCAATCTCCTACAACATCCAAAAGTATTGGAATGCTACAGCCACTGTAAAAAAGAAACAACACCCATTTTTGAGTAAGTATGATATAATACACACTAGCCAAATGGGTCTTACCATCAAACTTTTATGATCAGAACCATGGTCTTTCCAATAAATTGAAATATGCTACCATTCCAGTGTGTCCTCTAGACAACAGGCCATTCTAATGGTCAGAGGAAGGGAGGATGATGCTCAGGTAGCAAATTTCAGAGCTAAAGTCACTGTTTCAAGAATTCATATACAGAATTTTTTCAATGTTTTATCTAAATTATTTTGGTTGTAAGCTGACAGCAACATAAATAGGGATTAAAAATCAAAGAAGGGGCATGTGGCTGGCTCAGTCATAGAGCATGCAACTCAATTTTGGGGTCATGAGTTCCAGCCCCACACTGGGTATAGAGATTACTAAAAAATAAATAAATAAATAAACTTTAAAAAAGAAAAAGAAAAATGTTTAATATACCTAAATGAAACACTGTAAAATAATCACATTCATGAAATGCACAAGTTATTATGCCATATGGTTATCAGTCACAAACTTATTACAAGCTTTCTCAGAAATTATATTACTTGTTATACCTAAATTTTTCCCTTCTTTAAGTTAATAAGGTATACATCTACAAATGGTATCCATTTTTACTAGTGTAAGTAGCTTAATGTTCATCAAAGGGGCGCCTGGGTGGCTCAGTCAGCTGATCATCCCGACTCTTGGTTTTGGCTCAGGTCATGATCTCAGCGTTGTGAGATCAAGCCTCACGTCAGGCTCTGCATGGAGCTGAGAGTCTGCTTGTCCCTCTCTTTCCTTCTCTGTTCCTCCCCCTGCTTGTGCTGGTGCACATTCTCTTGCTCTCTCAGTGTCTTCTCAATCACATTCACAAACTCAATAAGGAATAGTAAAAATCACTGAAGTACTACATTAGTCTTTCAGGAATTTATTATTTTTAATTTTTTGAAAATATATCAGTTCATGTGCCATGCACACAAACACACAGAATATGGACTATTATGTATTAAATTATTAGTCTGTTTCAATGATCGTGTATTAGACTAATTAAATATTTGACCAACAAAATATAGCCTAATGGACACAGACACCATTTCACTTTAGTTACACTTCACTGATAACTATATATAAAAAACTCTATATAAACTTCCATATCTTACTAAAAATTACATCATATAATTTTTAATTGTTGCCACCACAAAGTTTTATCTAATACCTGAGTATAGTATTAACATTTATTAAAGTCTCACTAAATATATTTGTTATTAATAGTAATATATCTTATTCAAATAATTTCCCCGAAAGAATACATATCGGCACTTCCCAAATTTATCAGCACAATTATATTTGTAGTACCATTCTAAAATACTGGATAAACTAGAAAGAGGACTAAAAGTTAATTTTAATTTTATGAAGGATCTAGGATCAAACCAAATATTATACAACCCAATTAAAACAACAAAATCAAATATATTCTTTGGAATATAGGACCAAAAACCAGACTTCTGGAAGTCTTATTAACATTAAGACAATAAACTAAATTTTGAAACAATTCCCAGAAGTGTTAATGTTAGATGGGACTCTTCTCCATGAGGAGAAATTTATGCAAAATAAGCATGTCTTAAAAGCCAACTCAAACAGTATTAGGGTGAAAATAAAAGACATCTGAAGATAACTTTACTGAATACTAGGAGAAAATTTTAGGTTAAAGTAGTATAAAAACATTAATTGAAGAATATGTGAAGAGAAAAAATAAAGACACAGAAGGGGGGGTTCTAATTAACCAAAGATGAAAATAACAGAAAACAAACAAACAAACAAGGAATTCATATGCAGGAACATTTTTTAGAATTCGCATTAAAAATTAATGGTACAGAGTAATCATCAGAAAATATGAGGTCCCATCTAAAACATAAAGAGCATATATCACATTTTTCCATGCATACTCAATGAAGACTTTCCCTCCCGTACAAATACACAAAAGGGTTTTGTTGGTACAATTTACTATGCCTATTCTCAGCCCTAGGATATTTTTGTACCTAATCGCAAATTGGAAATAGGATGCTATCTGTCCTCAAAATGTTGAGTTACTGGCAGAACATAGCTCCATGTCTAATAAAACTTTTATGCTCCACTACAAGTCTTTTAAGTGGTATTCTTATTTATTTGTAACTAAGACCACCTGTGTATTTTAAAATATAAATCAAAACTTATGGGACATACTGTTCACTGACTCAATAGATCTGAATTTTTCCCTAATATGAGAATACAATCTTAGTTATTAGCACTTATCATTAAACCCTACTGTTAAACAGATTAATTCATAGTATGTGTATCCTTCATTTTATGAAATTAGTTTTCCAAGGTTAGTACACAGTGAATCCTACTTTCCCACCACTAAAAAGCAGAGACATGTTCCCACAGAAATATACACCCAACACATAAGCCAGAAACCGTCTATTACAAAGGAAGGTTGACATTTCCTTTGCTTCCATTTTCTCAGTGGTAGTATCAGGTACCATATGACATGCAGTACTCCTTAGGAATGGAAAGTGGAAACGTGTTAAGAATTAGAAGATTTCTACAACCAGATGCACAATTGTGACCAACTTAAGAAGCATGGAATTAGAACTGGTTGTCCATTTACTCACGTCAGACTCTGACTACTTTGATGATGAAGGAAAAGTTTTGTGTGTGTTTTTAAAGTTATATTAATGTGCATTAAACAGAAAAGACATTATTACATTGTAAGAATTTTTCTACCTGAAAATATATATTTTGTAATGGGATGCAATTGCTAATATAGTAGACAAGTTATTTTCCTCTATAAACTATACTTTGTTTCATCAGTTTTCCTAAATAAACTCTCATTTCAGTCTCCCAGATCTATGCTTCAAATTGCTTTAAAAGCTCTGTCTAGTAAAAAATCTGTAAAGGGGCGCCTGGGTGGCTCAGTAGTTTAAGTGTCTGACTCCTGATTTCAGCTCAGGTCATGATCTCAGGGTCATGAGATTGGGCCCTGCGCCAGGCTCAGTGCTCAGCACAGAATCTGCTTGCGATTCTCTCTTTCCCTCTTCCTCTGTCCCACTCCCCCCACCTACCCTGCTCGCATTCTCTCTCTCAAATAAATAAATAAAATCTTAAAAAATCTGTAAAAATATTTAACTAATACCAATTTTCTTTGGGGGGGGGGCAAAAAACCCTTGGTGATCTCATTTCTATGAAACAGCTAAACTCTGAGCCCCAGGGGTGAAGTAGGCCTTGAGAACCTACCCTTCTACTCTGCTTTCTCTCCTGAGCCACCATTCCGCATCTCATTCCCAGCACTGAAGAGGAAAATGGAGAAACACTGCTCCACCACTCTGGCTACCTACTACGAACAACTTCTGATGAAACTCCTCTTAGGAGCCCAAGGGAAATCTATTACTATCACTGTAGAAGCTTGTGATATCTAATAAATGTACTGAGGAGATCTGTTGATGGTCCTCTTCACACACAGCAGTGGCAAGTGTAATACTTATGGGCAGCCATGCAACGGAGACCATCTGTGGTATGCAGAATTGTAAGATCCAAGATCTCTGCTTCCCAGTTACATACCCTGCACAGTCCATGGGACTGTGAATATGATAGATTTCACTCCCATGATCATGCTGACTTTTAAAAAGTTGGCTTTAAGAAAAAGTGATTATCCAGGTGGGCCTGAGCTAACCACATAAACCCTTTAAATCTAGGTCTAGAAATAAGACAGAGAAGCAGGGAGATTGGAGGGTGAGACAGATTAGACATGAGGGATATTCTCCATAGCGGGCTTTGAAGCTGGAAAGGGCCATGTGGCAGCCAACACAGGCAGTATCTATGAGCTAAGCATGGCTCCTACTTAACAACCAGCAAGGAAATGGGATCTCAGTCACACACTGCAAAGAAGTGAGCCCTGCTAACAATCTGAGCTTTGGAAGTAAGCTTCGGAAGATCCTCTAGACAAGAACTCAGCCCATATGACAATTTGATTTCAGCTTTGTGATACTCTGAGTAGAAAACCCAGCCACACTGCACCCAGACTTCTGACACACAGAACCATGAGCTAATAAATGTGTGTTGTTTTAAGCCACTGAGTTTGTGGCAATTTGTTACACAGCAACAGAAAATGAATACAAGGACTCCTAGGAGGGAAAGGGTATAGGCTGATACTGCAGCAGGTTTCCTTTTACCAATAGCAACACCACAACAGGAAGGCCTGACACAGAGCATAAATTTGCCTGAAAACTAAAGAAGGGTCAACATAATGAAGAACATGCTTGGAAACTGGAAATTGCCCTGCTTTCATTTCCTTCGTATTTATCATTACCAAGCCATACATATTCATTTGTTTGCTGCTGCTTTGATTCACTGGAATGAGAGCTCCACAGAACAGGGACACGTCTCTTATTCTCTGCTGTATACCCAGCACCTTAAAAAATGCCTGGCGCATAGGCAGGCAATAAGTATTTCCTGAATGAGTAGTCCACAACCAAATTCACAGTAAATTGTATTATATATGAGGTTTCTTAGAATAAGAAACTGAAATAACTACATTATCAATTAGACATGCTGCACCCAGCAAAGTCCATCTTAATAAATAACTTCCCTTTAATACAAAACAGATACGTGTTTCTCCATACATAGTTGTTTCACAGATGCTCTTATAGATGCCTAAACTGATGCAATCCATTAAAGAATGTTTGCAGCCTGGTAAATATATCAATAATAATAGAATGGCATTTTAGTAAACAATATGATAATGAAATCCCAACATAAAACTACTGAGGAATTTACTTTCAGTTGATGGGGCCAGTTCAAGTCCTTGCCTCTTTCCACACTCTGCAGAGCCAGAATTGAAGAATCCTAATATGCCTGAAGAAACTCAGAACCAGAAAAATCTCCAGAAGAGCAGCAGAGCATATTTCTACATAGTGGATCACATTTCCATCTGGCTTCTTTGTTGTAACAAACAGAATGTTGCTCAAAATAAGCTTAAAGGCCCTAATACAATATAAAAGAAATACCATAATAATCATACTCCCACTAGATACAGACTTCAGACTCGGGCACTTTCCAAAGCATATAATGGCAAAAGAGATACCCAATTCTCTTTTAACACATTTCTTTTCTGCCAGAATCAATTACTTCTACAGCACTTCCCAACTTAAACACAGTACATTCCAAAAAATGATTTCTTGGTTGGTTGCTTGGGAGTCATGAACGTCTTTTTCCCCACAGAATCGCTGTTATAAGTGGTGGTTAGGTGATGCAGTACTACACTTCAGGATGGTTATAGGCTTTAGGGGCCTGGCAACTGCCGCTATGTATTTTGTCTACTTATATTTCATCTCATTCTTTAAGAGGGGGCAAGGGACTAAGGCTGAAATCATCATATGTATCAATTTAATGAATTTTCTCAAGTACTGCAATTCCTATATAAGTCTTTTTTTTTTTTTTTTACATCTAAAAAGGTTAATCTTAAATCAGAACCACCTAAATTCAGCTTAAAAAAAGGTGTGGAAAGCACATATTCTACTTAGATATTCTTGAAAATAAATTTTATAATGTAGAGAACAACAAAGTACTATTATGGGTAATTCACAGAATGATTTTAGCATTATAAACTCAAAGAACTTCCAAAATTTATTCAGAGTTCAAGGACAAATTTTCATTTTAAGGACAACAAAAATAAAAGTAAAGTGTTAATACACTAATTTCACCAACCCACCAAAAGTAAAAAGAACTTCACATCTGTCTGTGACCAGTGTTGGTTCATGCCCTGGAGTATGACTCAGAGACAAAAACTCTGCATAATAACTATTCCTCAAAATTTTTCACTATTCCTATGAAGATATACAATCAAATTTCCTCAAAATAGGATCCAAAAAGGGGGGAAGAATTTTTCTTCTTTAGGGAAACCGTAACTGTGTGCATGCACATGTGTGTGCATAGGTGTGTGTGTTATGTATTTGTCCATATATATGGCAACCTAATTCATGTTTACGCCTGGATCTACAAACTTCATTTACTGAATCATTACTATTGAAGTAACTAGTCCTACTAAGATCTCTGTCGTAAGCGTAACATAACCAAAATAATGTTCTAACAGTTACTTATTTGAAAGCCATGAATGTATTTTCCTCGTAATTGTCTTGTTCCTTCTCCACATTTTTCTTCACTATTTATATATACCCCAGATAAAACTTGCTAACACACCAAGAAAGTATTTTATCAATCTCTGCATGTTTGCCGATGGGAATTGGCTGAATCCAAATATATGAGAATAACCAGAATGCAGAAACTTCTTGGTGTGCATTAAATAGACAACACCACATCTTGATACGCAAGTTATCAAAAACCTTTCTTTGATTTTTCAACAGCATCACACATACCTTTTTGAAACTCCCTAAGACTTCTAGGACATCATCGCTCTCTCCTGGTTCTCATTTGTCTGACCACTAGCTGCCTCTGTTTCCACAGCAGATTCCTTGCCCTCCCATGCATTTCCCAAAGCATGGGATATACACCACAGTAGGCGGCACATACGTAATAATAAATCATTTCATGAGAAAATTATTAGCTTGTCAAGCCCTTGGGCCCTCTAATTACAAAGTCTTACTGTTTTTTCATTTCATTTGTCTTTTTATTGAGTAGACTTAAACTCAGAGGATTTAACAGGTAATGGTATCTAGCTAATATTTAATACCATTATATTTGGTGTCACCACTTTCATTTTTCCATTGCCAACTGTTTAAAGCAAGTTACATCTGTTTGCCATTTTTAATACCAATATAATGTTTCTCTTCAAAATAAATGTATTTAAGTAAAAGAGTCACTTAAAGAACAATAGTAAGGAAACAACTGCATTTTGGAGTGGTCCTCAAAACACTGGTGCGTCAGAAACACTGTTCTGACCAGAACTGTGGCTATTTCTAAACTCAATTCTTCCTCCACATTTTCTCACTGTGATCACCTCAAACACTCAGCTAAGCGCCAGATTTCAATTTCAGATATTGTGCCAGCACATCTGATTCAATAATTTCAAATAAAACCCATTCTCTTCTGGATCACTCTATCACTACCAACACCTTCAACTTCACCATCAAAAGCTAGCCAAATTCCCCTTTACCACTACTCACACACTCTCTTTTTTTTTTTTTTTTTAAGATTTTATTTATTTGAGAGAGAATGAGAGGGAGCGAGCACATGAGAGGGGGGAGGGTCAGAGGGAGAAGCAGGCTCCCCGCCGAGCAGGGAGCCCGATGCGGGACTCGATCCAGGGACTCCAGGATCATGACCTGAGCCGAAGGCAGTCGCTTAACCAACTGAGCCACCCAGGCACCCTCATCATTTCTTATTAGTCACTTTCGCTCAAAAATATGTGTTCTAGGATGGGAGACAAAAGATGCAAAAAGCTCCTCTCATACTATTCTTCAGCTCCCAAGGAACATCTAAATGCTTAGGGGTTTTTTAGTTCTCATATCATTACCAGATAATATTGAATCAAAATCTAGAAGCCAAAGGGCTAGTGTGGGAGAACTTTCTCAGATGTGAGAATTAAATGCCAGGTAAGCACTTTGAAAATCCTTAAATTTTGTGCCTTAAGGGCCTAGGGGCCTCCTTCTTCACCCTAGTCCTGGCCCCGGGCAGAGCCAGGGGTACTGCTAAACATCCTTCAATGCACAGGACAATCTCTCACAACAAAGAATTACTGCCCAAATGTCCATAGCGTTAGAGTTAAGAAATCCTGGTATAAATGAAAAACATTGTTAGATTCCCAACTCTACAACTTATTAGCTAAGTGACCTTCAGCAAATTATATAACCTCTCTAAAACAGTTTCCTCATGTTTAAAATGGATATCATCCTTATGCCAAAGGATTTAGGAGGATAAACTGACACAGAACCCTTTAGACACCTAAAAATGTTAGCTTCCATTCTTCAGAGAGTACAAAAACTTTTCTCAGAGGTAGAGCTCTGGCCCTCTCAAATATAACTTCAAAATATGAATGACATATGGAACTATAATTGATTTATTTTCTGAATTTCTTATCAAAGTCTATGCAACTTGAAGGCAGAGTCCTTACCTTTGTATCCTGAGCCTCTAGAACAAAGTAAGCTTTGGGTAAATATCTATTAAATGGCCAAACAGGCAAATAAGTTCTAAGCATCTACCCACAACAAGGCATTTATTGCACTGCATTGTGGGAACTACCAAAGAATATATGAAAACATAATTCTTATACTGGAGAAATTTAAAAATAGTAAGAGATACCTAACAAAATAAAATATACAGATAGATTTAACACAGAATAAGCACTCAAAAAAAGCTCATGGATTGGTGGGCAAAATTTACATAAGTACTGAGGCCACAAATTAATACTAATGGCGTGCACATAAAAGTTAGAATTAGGGCGCCTGGGTGGCTCAGTTGGTTAAGCGACTGCCTTCGGCTCAGGTCATGATCCTGGAGTCCCTGGATCGAGTCCCGGGATCGAGTCCCGCATCGGGCTCCCTGCTCGGCGGGGAACCTGCTTCTGCCTCTGACCCTCCCCCCTCTCATGTGCTCTCTCTTTCTCATTCTGTCTCAAATAAATAAAAATAAAAAATCTTTAAAAAAAAAAAAAAGTTAGAATTAAAGAGATTTAATCAGGGAAAGGCCTATTTTTAATTAGTATAATCCTTCAGGGTACCTGCAGCTAACCTCTTCCAAAGGCAATGAAACAGTACACTTAAAGAACAAACAAGTGCTAGCATTTGTCATTTTAGCAATACTCAGCTAAATTTCATAATTCATATGATGGCAGCATATTTTAACATATTCAAAGGCCACTTTAAGCAATTTTTTAAACCACATTAGATTTTAATGGAAGCTTATCAAATTCCTAAGATCCACAATCCATCTTAATTATCTTAAATGGTCTGAGACAGAGTAAGACCAAAAGGGCTGATGCCCAAATGTCTGAGTACTTTGCTGAAAAGGCTGAGCTCCAGCATACCCAAAGTGTGTTAAAAGCAACTTTTAAAATGCACAAATGTAACAATTATTTTTAAACCAACAATTTTAGAAAAATAGCAGTTCCTATCTAAAGCTTATATAAATATAAGACATTGGGTTTGCAAATGTCAGCAGAGTTTTAAGATCCCTTTCTAAAGTAATAGTCTCCTGTTTTGCGTGGTATCTTAATTTGCCTTTAGTTTCAAAACTAAGCTTGCCAACACTATTCCTCTCAAAACCTCAGGAATTCCATTACTAGTTTTAAGCTAAATTAAAGGAAAATAGACGCATTCAAGCCACGGCAGAAGTATGCACAAAGTGTTTGTTGATGCTCATAAATAGGCTGAGAAATTTAGACATGTCTGAAGGACAGCGGCTGAAGTCAACTCTGTTTTGCTCCACCATGGAACCAAATAGAAAGAATTATTGCTACCACTTCAAGTGAGACCAGCCCAGATACCTTTAAACCAACTGGGATATAATAGAACACTCTCTTTAAGTCAGAGCCTTTGTGTATGTCTCTTCTTCAAGGAAGAAAGGTTAGAGTACCCTTTAAAAAAAACCACATGAAGCCAAGATATCACTGTCCTCTCCCCCACCCCCCCCAAACAATACTTAAAATGCCCTCAGCACTACTCACCCACTTGCCTCCAAAAAAATATAAAAGATTAAAAAAGAGAGAGAGCTTTAAATGCTTTACAGATGGTTCTTTGTCTTATCACTAGAAATCTTTTCTATTCTACTTCCCTATCCTCAGCCTCTATAAACCTTCTGACATTTACAGACATTTCCACTCTTCATCCCTCTCCATCACCTCTGTAAAGTCTTAATTCATCTCAACTCACCTGAATCCCAGATATCAGGATCTCCTGAATGGGACTAATAAAAGGGGAAAGTTACTAAGAAGGAAAAGGAAGGAAAATCCTATCTTTCCCACTTCCCTGCTGCTCCCTTACCCTGTCTCAGCACAGCCAGGTAGCAACAAAAGGAAGGAATAAACCACCTTAAGTTCACTCTTTTACCTCCAACTCATTCACTGCCCCCTCCAGGCATTCTGCTTCTCAGGCATCACCCTATCTAACCCCTAGTCTCCAGCCCCAGGTAATGGAAATCACAACCCAGCTCCCTAAGGTAGGGATGCAGCAGGATGAATGAATTACCACCAGTGTTATAAAGGGTATTTTGAATATTGTGATATAATGGGTTACATCATTTTTTATGGCCTGACCTAGTAAGCTAAACACCATTTTTATATGACTAATTAGAAAAATAGGCTCCTAATTCCAAATTCCTTTTTCTCAACTCCCCATTTCCCCTACATCCAGCCCCTAGCCAAAATCGTTTTTAAACAATTCGTTTACAAGATAGAGGCTACCTATGTAAAAGAGTAAAATTATGACTGCTAGTAATTAAAACAATACATTTTGACAAAGTAAACAAGTGAATGTCAGTAGCTTGTGCAATGTGAACAATCCATTTGCAACTACCTTATTAATAAAAATAAGGAAAATAAATCTAGCTATAAACACATAACCAACTAGTGATCATACTTTTGCAAACACTGCCTTAAAAAACTAATATTCTAACTTTAGAAATGAATACACCAAGAACAATTTGTCAGTATCTATCGAAAATTTTAATGCATATGTATAGTATTGGCAAAGAAATTACACTGCTAAAATTTAAAGTACTGATATATTTGCACAGTAGTGAAATGCATACAAATACTCACTACCACATTATTTATAAGAGATAGGAAACAAGCTTAATGTCCACCAAAAAGGGAATTTATAGTATATTCAACACAACGGATGCAACACAGCTAATAGTGGATATGGTTTAAATGTAGAAAACTTGCTACAAACAGCAACTGTCTCAAGGGAGGGGACCTACAAGACAGGGAAGTACGAGACTTGCTTTTCACAATAAACCCTTTTTGTACCTTTAAATTTTGGACCCATGTACACATACTGCCCTTTTTGTTAAAAATGAATAAGTTAACAGGCATCTGGGTGGCTCAGATGGTTAAGTGTTTGACTTTTTTTTTTTTTTTTAAGATTTTATTTATTTATTTATTTGACAGAGAGAGACACAGCGAGAGAGGGAACACAAGCAGGGGGAGTGGAAGAGGGAGAAGCAGGCTTCCCCGCTGAGCAGGGAGCCCGATGTAAGGCCCAATCCCAGGACCCTGGGATCATGACCTGAGCCGAAGGCAGATGCTTAACGACTGAGCCACCCAGGTGCCCCTGTCCGACTCTTGATTTCAGCTCAGGTCATGAATTCAGGGTCATGAGATGGAGCCTTGTGATGGGCTCCACACTCTGTGGGAAGAGTACTTGAGATTCTCTCTCTCCCTCTTCCTCTGACTCTTTCCTGCTCTCTCTCTCTCTCTCTCGCTTTCTCTCTCTCTCTGCTCTCTCTCTCTCCACTCTCTGTCTCTAAAATAAATGTCTTTTTAAATAACGAATAAGTTAAAATTTTGTTAAGGAATTTAGACAATTCTCCCTGATCTTCTGATGCATAATAGTTCTACTTCCTCATCTGCAGGCAATGTTAACTAGGACTGATAATCCATGCTACTTGAGGTTACCCAACAACCAATGTACCAGAGTAGAGGGCTCATCTCCTCCTTAGAGAGAAGATGTAGAACTATGGCAACTCTGCATCACTCAAAACAAAGTATAACAGATGAAGAAATAGGTGAAGAATTTATCTCACTCAAAGCAACCTTGATTACAGAAATAAAACTGGATGCAATATAATCCTGTCAGCACTCTTAAAAACTGTGCTTTACCAAAAGGAGGAAAAAAATATATATCTTGCTGGAATTCCCAGTTAGGATCTAAATCTCAAATGGCTACATGCACCAGAAATATTTAGTAAAGAATCTAAGTGCCAAAATCATTGAATCCAAAAGGCAGTTAAAAAACGGGGGGAAGGGGAAGGACAAAGTCATGGACAATAAGTTTCAAGTGGCAAAATAACAAACTTTTGAGATACTATTTTTCTAACGGAATTTTTCTCTTTATCTCTTAAATTCCAAGTAACATTGAACACAGTACTCCCTCAACTAAAACTCAAGAAATTAAAAGAAGCAGTTCAAACTCTAAAGCTAATTTTTAAATGTTGCTATTTAATATGATTTTTGGTTTTGCTACTAGATGAAAAGAACAGATAATAGAGCTGCTAATACTAATCTAATGCCCTCCTTCCTCCTATGCTTCAAAAGTTTATTACAATCTGACTGTTCAATTATAAAACCAGAAAACTAGGGAAAAAATCTAGAAGGGGGGTGGAGTATATAACATGGTAATATTTAGGGAGAGGATCACATTTATTTTTTGTAAAATAAGAAATCCTTTTATTGGGTCTCTTGTTAACAACACTGACTTGCATCTAAGCACACAGCTATATTGCTATGAACCATTCTAAATTTACAGACTTAATGATCTGTTTAAAACAAAACAAAACAAAACAAAACAGAAAATCAAACTAAATAGCACAAAGGTTTGTTGTCATAACCAATTAGTCTAATAAGGTCTAGAATATGTCTAGTAAATGAAAGGTGCTAGCTGGCATATAAAAAAATCTACACATTCCTTGGCCAGATTCAAATATTCAGACTAATGCAAACAACAAACAAACTCATGAAATAAAGATATACTTAAGAAAACAGGAGGTAAAAAGTGCCTCAGCATTATTATGTGGCGTTTACGTATCTTGACATTTACAAAGAAAAAGGACAAGAATGTTATCAATTGACAAATTCATTTTTATTCTATATTTATTACTAAACTATTCATTATGTTCAAGAGTGTCTGAGATACTTGATACACTCAAAGAGTACTGCTTAAAAAAAAGTACTGCTAATCATAATATTAATTATAATCAAATCAAAGTCAGGGATTAACAACTACACAAATGAATATTTAAATTCATATCAGTGGTTCCAATCCTGAGTCAAGGACCACCTAACGTAAAACTGAGAGTTCCTTAAGCTATTTTCAAGATTTAAAAATAGCCTAATAGTCTCATATACTATCTGAAATACAGCTTCCTATGCTAACTAAAACAATTAAATTTCTTTTTGGAGGGCTGGAATTAAAACTCAATGTGGTAACACCAATTATCTCATAGTGATCAGAAGCCCTGGTTGTAGTGATAAAAACAGAAAACCCAATGAATTATTGTGTAATACATGTATTTTATTTTGTGGCAAATGTTTTTGGATTCTAACATCTGGAAATTAATGGACATAGAGTATTTTAGGTTTTTCTTTTTCTTTTCTTTTTTTTTTTTTTATTGTTCTAAAAAAGCAAAATGCAGGGCGCCTGGGTGGCTCAGTTGGTTAAGCGACTGCCTTCGGCTCAGGTCATGATCCTGGAGTCCCGGGATCGAGTCCCGCATCGGGCTCCCTGCTTGGCGGGGAGCCTGCTTCTCCCTCTGACCCTCCCCCCCCTCATGTGCTCTCTGTCTCTCTCATTCTCTCTGTCTCAAATAAATAAATAAAATCTTTAAAAAAAATTAAAAAGCAAAATGCAAACTAAAAGTACATACCAGACTCTAAAAGGTGACAAAACATTTATCAGGAAAAGGTTTATGTGTTCTGGGTAAGCACAGAAAGACACCTATGAATTATAAGAAAATATCCTTTTCTTTAAATCCTAATGGCTCAACTGATGCTTCAGGAAATAACAAGTAATGACATGGATAAATATGACTGGTCTGATCCCAAACTATGAAGGAAATTTAATAGGAGGAAAAGCAAAGTTTATGTCTGTGTTCTCCACTCCATTTTTCCCCTTTAAGTTTTTTATTTCACAATTTCCTCAGCAGTTACAACACTGCAAGATTTTAGCCATACTTCTCACATACACACATCCAATATAAAATAAAACAAATGATTATAAGCCTAATTTTCACCTGGGTATGCGCTCTCATTTTTTTTTTACAGAGTTAGTACAAAACAAATACTAAAGTGCAAAATAAAACTAGGACCCGCGATGTGGAGTAACTACAAAAACACTATGCCCAAGCATGACCTGAAGGCCACTCAAGTGTACTCGCTGAACTGGCTAAATCAGATGACCTGAAAGGCATTGGGCACCTGCACAGCAGGTATGAGGACGTGCTATGTTTGAACCCATACATGGGTCAGGTACAAATCCTGGACTCTATCACTTATTATCTGTCTGACCTCGGGAATGTTACTCAACTCTCTGAGGCCTCAGCTTTCTCATCTATAAAATGGAAGTAAGGGGCACCTGGGTGGCGCAGTTGGTTAAGCGTCTGCCTTCGGCTCAGGTCATGATCCCAGGGTCCTGGGATCGAGCCCCGCATCAGGCTCCCTGCTCCGCGGGAAGCCTGCTTCTCCCTCTGCCTCTGCCCCTCCGCTCATGTTCTCTCTACCCCCCCCAAATAACTAAATAAACAAAATATTTAAAAAATAAAAAAAAATAAAATAAAATGGAAGTAAGAATAATAATTCACTAGAAACTCTTCTAACAGGCCTCTATTTCATCGTAACTTACAGAAATAAAGTTCTCCAATCCCTCCAAAAATCACTCCCTGATGCCCACCACGGGCTGACCACTTGCACCTGTAGAATCTTCTAAGCAGACCACTTTCTTAGTATGTCCCCACCCTTCCACTCTCACCCAATGAGCTGGACACTTAACAAGAGCCAGCTGCTTCTGACAGGTTATGGGTGTGAAAGGGGTTGTTTTCTCTGAAAATTATGTTGAGAAGTTTAAAAAGATTCAAAGGCTAATTATTTTTTAAAAAGTTATTATGGAATTAGGTGTATGTAAAACAGCTTTAGAAGAATAAGGAAAAAGGCATAAAACCATAGAAAGATTTTATAGAACACACTGAAAAATACCTTAAATTCTCTCTTCTGTAGGAAAGGGTTACTGTTAGGATATCCAATAGATAATGCCTCCTGGGTGCAGATTATGCTAAAAAGACAATCCAGATATTTTTTTAAAGATTTATTTATGTATTTTAGAGAAAGAGAGAGAGCAAGTGGGGGTAAGGGGGAGAGGGGGAGAGGGAGAGAGGGAAACTTAAGCAGACTCCACACTGAGTGCAGAGCACAACATGGGGCTTGATCTCAGGACCCCGAGATCATGACCTGAGTCAAATCCAAGAGTCAGACGCTCAACCAACTACGCCACCCAGGTACTCCTAGACAATCCAGATTTCTAATCAAAGGACCCATCCACAAAGAAAAACACTGACGCTGTAGAGGAAAAAAAAAAAACGGTGAAGGAATGTAGTGTATATTCAAGGTAATATTACAAATAATGTACCATTTTTTTATGATTCCCTGCTAACCAATTTTCTCAATTATCTACTCCACATCACATATGAGATCTTCATATCTAGCTACCCCCAAAAAAATTTATGGGAAAATTGTGAAGACTAAATAAAGTACTTGCACAGTCCATGGCACTTAGTAACATTCAACTAAAAACTTCTGCTTTACTTTAAGGGTTTTATTATTACCCTGATTGTCTACTGCTCTAAGAATATAATATTGCGGGCGCCTGGGTGGCTCAGTTGGTTAAGCGACTGCCTTCGGCTCAGGTCATGATCCTGGAGTCCCTGGATCGAGTCCCGCATCGGGCTCCCTGCTCAGCTGGGGGTCTGCTTCTCCCTCTGACCCTCCCCCCTCTCATGTGCTCTCTCTCTAATAAATAAATAAAATCTTAAAAAAAAAAAAGAATATAATATTGCTGTCTTCTAAAACATCCAGAAAAGTAAAAGGTGTACAACTTCCTTGTATCATTATTTTTTTATATTCATGCACATTATATATACCCCATACATTATTGGTCATATTAATTTCTGTGGTGGCCATTAAAAAAGTGAAGATATTTAATACTAATGAATGCCCCAGGAGACTGTACAGAGTCCCCAGGATTATACTTAACCACAAGGATAACATCACAATAATGCATTAATATGTCTGCATGACCGTGCACTTAAAGCTGACAAGAACATAGGAAAAATGATTGAGGTGCCAGTGTGGTACCATTGGAGGGGGTAGCCATTCTCTGATGAGGGAACAGATGGGGGAAAGGTCAAGGATACAGACCGAGGACAGTAACTAAGAGATAATGGCAGAGACCAAAGAGAAGCATGCAGAAACTGGCAATCATTTGGCAGGTAACAAACCTGCCAACTAAGGAGGCTACAGTTAAGGTAAAGAGAAAGATCTGGTGATTCAACCTCTTGCTCAGAACTGTTGAACACTAACAGAGATATTAAAATGCTTTTCTAAATTACTTAAAAGCAAAATCACATTTTTAAAAGTTCATGTCATTCTGACATTACAATCAATTTTCCTCTTCAAGGAAAAAAAATGTTACATAAAGAACAGCACTCTAAAATTAGAACAATGAAGTACCTTTTTTACTTTATTCAGTTGCGGGGGGAGGGTCAGGGAAGTAACACTAATATTCGATCTAAGAAGGATACAGTGAAACAGTACTAGTAATACTATCCTCTTGAGAAGCAATTTGACCAAATGTTTCAAGACTAATAAACCTTCATATCCTTTGGCCCAATATCACACATCCGGGAATCTGCCCTAAGGAAATAACTAAAAATATGAAGAAATCTATAGGCTCAAAGGTGTTTTCTGCAACATTTCTTATAATAGTGAAAAGTACGATGATAACAGAAAATATTTAATATAACATTGTTAAAAAAAGCAAACAAATGGGGCGCCTGGGTGGCTCAGTTGGTTGGGCAACTGCCTTCGGCTCAGGTCATGATCCTGGAGTCCCGGGATCGAGTCCCGCGTCGGGCTCCCTGCTCGGCGGGGAGTCTGCGTCTCCCTCTGGCCCTCCCCCCTCTCATGTGCTCTCTCTATCATTCTCTCTCTCTCAATAATAAATAAAAATCTTAAAAAAAAAAAAAAGCAAACAAAATTGAGCATATACTAAAAATATGACATAAAACATCATATGAAAAAGGCTGAAAAAAACTCCAAACTGGTGACTATTAGAATGGTGGTTTCAAAAGAGGTTTTCTTCCATTGTCTAACATTTCTGAAATGTTATTTTACTTTTAGAATTAAAACAAATTATATTTTTAAAATATGTACCTCAAAAGATTACATACTGTATTATTTCGTTCACACATTATTCTCATAATGGCAAAACTAGTGTTGGGTAGGGTTGTGAATACACAGAGGTAGCACTAGGGAATTCTGTGGTAATGGCACAGTTCTGAATCTTGATTATGGTAGTTACACAAAAGTATACACGGGCTAAAACTGTACAGAACTATACACATACACAGAAATGCAGATTTTTTAAAAAAAAGGTGAGATCTGTACATGGTCTGTAGTCTAGTCTGTAGTCTAGGTAACAGTAATGTACCAATTTCAACTTCCTGGTTTTCATACTGTATGACAGCTACATAAGATGTCACCATTGGGGAAACTGAGTGAGGCATATATAGGACACTACTGTTTTTGCAACTTCCTATGAGTCTCTACCTCAAAATAAAAGTTTTTTTAAAAAAATACATATGCTTGCAAATATATTATGCTTTTTTTGAGGGGGTGGGAGATGAAGGAATGTAAAATGAGCCATGATATACAGAACTTCCAAGACACTACTACATATTAACTATGCACAAAACCACATATGAGGCAAATAGCAGTCTTTAGATTGAACCATAACTTACTTAGGTCAGGCTTTAATAAAAGGCTTCAATTTAAATGGAAGTATCAGTCAATTTTCAGAATATGCTTAACTGAATAGTTCTGAATCTCAAACTTTATACTTACATATTCCATTAAGCAATAGCCCTCAGAATCCTCTCTCTTGCCAGAAAAGTCTAAACAGATATAAATATGATTTTCTTACATATATTCAATTTAAATATATAAATGACTAATACAAAGGATATGATAGTTCATGACCTCTAGTTTGTGCTACATGACAGCAACCACATCCATCTTAATCCTCCATTTTAACCTCAATGCCTAGCATGGTTCTTGATACCTACTGGGTTCCCAAGAACTATTTACTGACTCAGTGAATGAATTCATGTTCTAGCCAAGATTCAATGTGCAAGTCCCTCCAGCTTTAACCAAGAACGGGAGATAAAAATTAAGAGGAAAGGAGTGCCTGGGTGGCTCGGTCGTTAAGCATCTGCCTTTGGCTCAGGTCATGATCCCAGGGTCCTGGGATTGAGCCCTGCATCGGGCTCCCTGCTCCGCGGGAAGCCTGCTTCTCCCTCTTCCACTCCCCCTGCTTGTGTTCCCTCTCTCGCTGTGTCTCTCTCTGTCAAATAAATAAATAAAATCTTTAAAAAAAAAAAAAAAAAGTAGGAGGAAAGAGGAAAATAGGCATGAATTTGGCTACGGCCCAGCTTCTACCCATTCACCAGGTCAAAAGATTACATTAACCAACACTTCATCCTACTTTATCAATACAAAAAGTGACCTTAGGAAAACCTTGAATCATTTCCTCTGTTCACCTAAGTTTAAAAGAATTGTTTAATAATTAGAAAAAGAATTGAACTAATATCAGAAAATCCACCTCACTAATCTTTATCACCTAATGTTTTCAAGGAAACCAAATTTTCTTTGTTATAGGCAAATACATCAATTTTTTATCTGAAAAATCTTAGCTAGAGTTATGCAAAGCATCAAAAACCCCTTCCACACAAGCTCTAAGCTCTCAATAATCATATGTACATAATTATACATTATATATATATATCTATATATATAAACATAAAATACATAAATAACACAATTACAATAGAACTACTACCTTATAAGACACCTGTCAGACAGCAAGTCATGTCTATGTTGCTGGGTTTTTTTAAAGGTTTTATTTATTTATTTGACAGAGAGAGAGAGCACAAGCAGGGGGGAGTGGCAGACAGAGAAAGAGGGAGAAGCAGGCTCCCCACTGAGCAGGGAGCCTGACATGGGGCTTGATCCCAGGACCCTGGAGTCATGACCTGAGCCGAAGGCAGACGCTTAACCAACTGAGCCACCCAGGCACCCTTATGTTACATTTATTCATTCAAAAGTCCAAGGTACTGACAGTGTACAGACCATGCCCTTAGATTACACTCTATCTAGTAACCTAAAAGGCAAGCATAGCTAGTAAAAAGAATCAAGAAAACCAGGGTTTGAATTCCAATGCCACCTCTTATTAGCTATGTCTCTTGAGTCTTTATTTCCAGAACTTTAAAATAAAATCATAAAATATAAAAATGCTTGGCAAACTAGAAGGCCCCATACAAGTGTAAGGTATAGTACTGTACTTAGTTTTCATCAAGAAAAAATAAAACACTAGGATACCTCCCTACAGGTTATTTATTAGTTATAAGGGGAAAAAAAAGTAACTATACAGTAAATAAACCAGATTAACACCTTGAGCAAAATTTAAGAAAACAGGATACTAACCTCCAGGGGTTTATTTATAAGCTCCAACCTATACAATTTTAAAGTACTATTAAAAATCACTCTGCACAGGCGCCTGGGTGGCTCAGTTGGTTAAGCGACTGCCTTCAGCTCAGGTCATGATCCCAGGGTCCTGGGATCGAGTCCCACATCGGGCTCCCTGCTCTGTGGGAAGCCTGCTTCTCCCTCTCCCACTCCCCCTGCTTGTGTTCCCTCCCTCGCTGTGTCTCTCTCTGTCAAATAAATAAATAAAATCTTTAAATTAAAAAAAAAATCACTGCAAAATTAATACAGCAAAACAAACAGCAGAATCATATCTGCAAAGACTTCTATTGGAATTATCAGAGACAAAGTATAAAATAAGTACATTTAATAGGTTATTAAGAAATAAAAGATAGCTTGAGAACACGACCAAGAAAAAAGTGTAAGACTACCAAAAAATAATAAAAATAAAGCAGTCTTAAAAAGGAACTACATGAAACTTCTAAAAATGAAAATAGTAAATAAAATTTTTAAAAACTCAATGAACATGCTACAACATGGATGAACCCTGAAGACATTATGCTAAGTGAAATAAGCCAGACACAGAAGGACAAATAGTATATAATCCACTTACATGAGGTACCTAGAATAGTCAAATTCATAGAAAAAGAATGTAACATAGTTCTTGCCAGGGGCTGGGTGGAGGGGACAATGGGAAATTATTGTTTAATGGGCACAGATTTCAGTTCGTGATGATAAAAAAAAGTCGTGGGGATGGAGAGCGGTGATAGTGAATGTACTTAACGTCACTGAACACTTTCAAGTGGTTTAAAGTGGTAAATTCTACTTATGTATATTTTACTATAAAAATGAATATAATAGTTACAACAAAGTGGGAAAATTTTTTTAAATTCAATAAACTAATTGAACACAGCTCAAGCAAGAATTAGTTAACCGAGGGGCACCTGGGTGGCTCAGTCGGTTGTGTCTGCCTTCGGCTCAGGTCATGATCCCGGGGTCCTGGGATGGAGCCCCGCGTCAGGCTCCCTGCTCAGCGGGAAGCGTGCTTCTCCCTCTCCCACTCCCCCTGCTTGTATTCCCTCTCTAGCTGTGTCTCTCTCTGTCAAATAAATAAATAAAACCTTAAAAAAAAAAAAAAGAATTAGCTAACTGGAGGAAAGGATCTAATTATCCAGAACACAACACAGAAAGGTAAAAAAAAAATGGAAAATATGAAGACAGGTTAAGAGGCATGGAGGGTAGAGTAAGAAGACCTACTTCAAATACAAGTTCAGATAAAAAATATAGAAGGTAAAATTTGAGGAGAAAATGGCCAAAAGTTCTCCAAAACTGTTGAAAGACACCAATCATCAGATTCCATGGCCTAGTGAATTCCAAGCATGATAAATAAAAAGAAATCAACTTCTAGACATATCAAAATGAAAGTGTGGAAAACAGATTCTTCTTTTTTTTTTTTTATTTGACAGAGAGATAGCACAAGTAGGCAGAGCAACAGGCAGTGGGAGAGGGAGAAGCAGGCTCTCTGCTGAGCAGGGAGCCCGATGCAGGGCTCGATCCCAGGAGCCTGGGATCATGACCTGAGCCGAAGGCAGACGCTTAACCGACTGAGCCACCCAGGCGCCCCTGGAAAACAGATTCTAAATATTCTAAATATTTATATAATAAAAGAATGACAATTAGATGGATCACAGAGTTTTCAACAGCAATAAAAGCCAGAAGAGAATGGAATAAGATCTATAAGGAAGGAAAAAACTAACTGCTAACATAGAATGCATACTCAGAAAAACCTATCTTCAGGAATGAGACTTAGATAAAGATATTTTCAAACAAATGAAAAGTTTTCCAACAAAAGACCCTCACTAAAGAAAATTCTAAAGGATATATTTCAGGCAGAGAGAAAATGATCTTAGATCCCAAACAAGAGGTCTGAGATGCAAATGAAAATGATGAGCAAAGACACTTGTAAATGCAGAGGCAAATTAAAGCAACAGTGTTTAAAACAGTAATAATATCTAATTTGTTGGGATTGAGGGAAAACAAAAATAAAGGAAAAATACATAAAGTTTAACTTCCAAACTGGAAGAGAGAAGGAAATGAAATTTTCTTTAATTCGTGAAAATTAAAAGGAAAAGGGAATGATTAACAACAAAATTTAGATGGTGGTTTCTTAGAAGGAAGCATGTCAGAGAACGAACACAAGCGGTAAGGAACATAAACTGACTTCAAAGATACTGGCAATGTTCTAGATTTCAAGCTAGTTGGTGGTAATTCATTTTACAATTGTTTAAATTGTACATTCAGTATACTGTATGCTTTTGTTATAATAAAAGTAAAATTTTAAAATCAACACAAGAAAAAAATCAAATAGTGATCACTCTCTAAAAATCTAGAATACTTCACAAACTTTGGTCTTAAAAATTGAAACAATAGGGGCGCCTAGGTGGAGCGGTCGGTTAAACCTCTGACTCTTGGTTTTGGCTCAGGGTGGTGAGATCAAGGCTCGCGTGGGGCTGCACAAGCATGGAGTCTGTTTAGAGTTTCTCTCTCCCTCTCCCTTTGTCCCCCTCCCCCCAACATGTGCATACCAGCACACACATGCTCTCTCTCTCAAATAAGTAAATATTTTTTAAAAATTGAAACAATAAAAATATTATTTCATTTAAGAAATACTTATCGAGGGCCTAATTTTGCCTATAACTGAGCTGAGGGGTGGCATGAAGATTTCTAATCTCCCTTCTCTGCGTCTTCCTAACCCTTGAGAGCAGTATCGTCTAGTACAGTACAGTACTCACTGGCCATAAGTGGGACTATTCACATTTAAATTAACTAAAACCAAGTAAAATTTCAAATTTAGTTCCTCTGTAGCACCAGACACATTTTAAGTGCTCAGTAGCCATATGAGGGCCACTAGATTGAATAGCACAAATATAGAACATTTCCATTATTAGAGAAAGTTCAATTAGACACTGCTGCTGTGTTTTTTATAACACTAGAAATATATTGATAATTGAATAATCTTAAATACAAAAGAACACCTTAAAATTGATTAGATCTCCTTTTAAAGGCATTTTATTTCTATGAAACTGCAGCTCCTTGGTAGTATTCAAAACAGTTTGCTGTTTGTTAAAAACATATAAAAGTGTCAGTAATTGTCCACCATCCTGTGTCCCACCAAAAACCATCAGAACACAGCATTTTTTTTAATGAGCCAAAATTAAACAGTTAAGCACAGTGCCCCTGAACTGTAATACAAGCCATGTCATAGAGATACGAAAATCCACAGGATGAATGTATTGCCCCTTCTTGGGGGCACCAATTTTAGTTGACTTTAAAACACTGTTTTACATCTACATAAAATAGCAAAACATGAAATTCATGTGATTTTTAAAAATAAAACCCTATAGGAATCATGAAATTTTCTACTTATAGCAGGACACTTTGGGCTACCTCTCCAGACTTACGAGCATACCATTCATTTCTGCCAATAGGAGTATTTTGGAGGAAAAATGTAAGCATTGTTAAAATAAATGAATTCTATATGATTCTTTTATTTACCAGAAACAATGATATACAACAAAACTCTGTAAAACAATAACATCCTTAATATCTAAAGCAGCAAACCTCCAGTCGCCTTTAAAATTAAAAGACAGAGGGCCTAAACTACTTCAGCCTAATCTGAAATTTTGCTTTAGGCATTCTAACACATATTCAGTATTTCTATAGCACTCCCAATTTTTAAAATTACCTAACCAAAAACACTAAAAGGAAACAAATGTTAAGCCTTACTTTAACAGTCATTTAGGCTAGGTCTGCACCTTAAATTTTCTGCACCACCCCCCCAACGCTGCTAAGTGAATGAGGGAGTCAAAATGCTTCTCCATCTAGACAACTGAATGCAATTTCAATAGCGCTTATGCTAATAATTGGTTTATGTCCCCAGGAGGACTTCTGTGGCTCCACTTACATAACCCATTATGCAAAGTGCTGAACTATTCTTTCTCTAGAAAGCATTTTGAATACTGATATTTGTACAAGGTTTACTTGCTTTATTAAATAAAAAAGCTTTTCTTGCTCTAGCTTCAAAGATCTTCCCTGCAGAAGAGGTGAAAAGGAAAGCCAGTTTCTACTACTTCACTATGTCAAAGGCCAGTTATTTATCTTGTTGGCTAATCAACAGAGTAATGACTTACAGCAGCACCCCCAGGCAGTCTCCCCCCCCCCGCCCCCCAGTTCACCAGTTTCCTCTTGGGACTCTGGTTGAGAAATACAGCCTTAAATAATTTGAAGCAACTTGTTTGTACTGAAAATAATCTGAACTGCTCCTTGAAAGTCTTAATGTAAAACATGACAACATTAATTCAGCAGTGATGAGAATCAAAATACAGTTCCTATAGGGTAACAGAAGGGTAGAACGTACCCTCAAACCTAACTTGACTATGTATAACAAATTAGATGAGTAATCTCCCCCAATTCCCTGGTTCTGTTTAAGCCAAGATTTTCAGAATTCACAGAACCATAATCTTAAAAACAAAACTGGGGGACCAGCCAGAGTTGCCAACTTTTATTTTGCCAAGAACATTTAAAAAGAAAATAACTACCAATTACCACCACCATTATTTCATAAAATAACTAATATGCTTACATCAAAAATGGTAAAAGACAGTTTTAGAAAAAAATACTATCTTTTAAATTCAACAGAGTTAGCTTTATGAAAAGCTAACTCATTCTCATTTCAGACAAGTGAAAACTCTGTCATGGACTGACACCTCTCCATAGTCCAGCATTGGGGAACCAAAGGTCTAAGCAGCTAACTCCCACTTGGAAAAAGAAAACAACAGTAGGACATGCCCAAACCAAATATTAACCTATTCAATAATGAGGAAGTAGAGGCTTGAAGAGGTTTAGGGACTCTCCCAACATCTCGGACAAAGAATTTTGACACAGGTCTGTCTAATCCCAGAGTCAGAATTACTAACCATTATGCTAAGTTTCCTCTAATATTCTTTCAGTGGTATAAAGATCCATCCTAATCCAGTCACCTTTGTGACCAATGACAACTGAGGAATTTCCAAGACAGCTGGCTAGAGGTGTACTTCCCTGGCCATCACTCAGACCGAAGCTAAATGGAACTCCTGACCTTTGCCTCATTAATACCAGGCTCACTGCAACTAAGCCAACCAGCCCAGACAAAGCACACACAAAACCCCCTGCCTCCGACAAGACTGACGCAGGACTCTCAGGACATTCCCAAGAGCCTGTGATATAGTAAAAAACATATTTCTCAGAAACAAAAGGAATGTATTAATTCTCAAGAAGGAAATAAACACTTCCCTGGTAACTCAGTCTAAAAATAATAAACCTGCCCTCAAAAAGTTACAACTCTCAGCCTCATTCTGCAAACTATTACACATTAATACACAGGTTCCCCATATTTAAATATCAAACAGAAAACTACATGAAATTCCATAAGTCTACAGTCCTTAGTTTCCAAATAAAAATACGTAGTTTTTATATATGTATCATTACATGACGGAAAAAAGTAGCTTATCATTCCATCCCTCTAGGATAATCAGAACATTAAAGACAAAACTACCTGTGTTAATCAAAAGTACTTATAAAAGAGAGTTGAAAGAAAATAATGTAATTAAATACCATTTTCCATGAAAGGCACTATTAGCAGCCAGTAGGAATAGGAAACAAAAATTATATTTGGATATTCAAAGGCTTTTGATATTAAAACCAAAATTGAAAGTCATAAATATGAATAAATAGAATACCTATCAGAGATCTGCTTCCAAATCCTCACGTATCACTTGCCAACAAATGCCCAAAAGAAACGACTAAACAGCTCTTAAGTAACTAAAGCCTAACACTCTGGAACCAGTGAGTCTGAAATAGTTCATCCTCCATGAAATGGGGTAATGACAGCATAATATCCTTGCCTGCAAAGGCAAGAAAATTTTATTTCCCAACTGGATTTTCAATGATCAGATTCTTTGTACTCCATCTGAATCTGCGATGGGAGGGAGCAGAATACAGTACAGACTATCTCTTCCTTCTGTTTTAAACAGATGCCATCTAAAATAAAGGTTCATTTTTCTCTTTCCTTGTAAACTCCCTCTCAGCTCTTTCATCTCTTTATACAGATTCAACCAGTACATCCATTTGTATCACTCTCTACACCCATGTTTAATATATGCCTAGTACTGACCTCTCTCATGGACTACAAACCCATATTTCCAAAAGCCTCTGGGCAATTCCAGTGTTTTGCAAATATATAAAAAACTCAACATATTCAAAACTGATATTATGCACCTCCTTGCCTATATTTCTAGTAATAGTACTACCATCACCATCACCTACACTTAAAATGAATGTAATTTTCAACTTCCAGTTTCTCCAAACCTTTCCCAACAATCCCTCCTCCACCCACTCTATCTCAATGCCACTGCCCTTGCCCTGTGTGGATACTATACTGAAAGCTGGCTTTCTACAACAAATCATTTCACATACTACACTATTAGACCTAGTAGTTTCTCAATACCTCCTAAATGTTGAACTCCTAAATACAGCATTTAAACATGCTCCTCAATCCAGACCCACTTAAAATTTCAAACCTCATCTCTTATTTCCAAAAATGAACCCTATATTCTAAGAAACCTGTCCACTAACTTTTCTGTGTATGCAGTGAACTTTCCCACCTCCACCCTTGTGCTTACATCACTCCCTTTATTTGAAAAGCTTTCATCCACCTACTCCCGACCCCTAAATTCTTGTTTTAGAAAAGTCTTACCCTCTGCAATGTGAAACTCAGGCTACCAGTTTATTGAGAGGTAGCATGATATTGTGGAAATGCACAGGCTTTGGCACCAGGTGGACGTGGATTCAGACTGAGGCTCAGCTACTTAATATACTTGAGCATTGCCCTCCTTATTTATTAAGAAAGATGCTTATATGTTGTTGTGAAGCTTAGAAAATGTATGGAAAGCAACTAGCACAGAGCATGATGCTAAGTGCTCAATAGCTTCAGAGTATTTTTTACCTCCACCACCTTCCACTTTTTAGCTGATTACTCCAGTTAAAAATGAACTCATTTTCCTTTCATATAACTCCAAACTTTAGGTCAAACCACTCACACAGTAAGTATTTACATATTTTTATGTAAATATCTTACATCCCCTTCTAGATTTCAAATTCCTAAAGACCAAATACTTAATCTTTGTACCGTATAATGCCTAACAGTGCTTTTCATGAAACACACAACACCCACCTACAATGAAAAAACTTTGTAATATGCCTAAGCAATACAATTTACCTCTTCATGATTTCTGATACACCTTAGAAAATTATTGCCAAAACATGAATTTTAACGTTATGGCTGTATATTTGTTCCTACACGGTTGCCCAACATAGCTTGATGCCTAACACAGCAAAAATTCAGTACCCATTGACTTGAATAATACAATAAAATTTACAATGCAAATATTCAGTATCTATTGAATGGACTTGAACATAATAAAATTTACAGTGCCTAAGGGTACCTGAAATTCCCCGGTTACCTTTTTCTGCTCTTACAATTCTTGAAATATTTCCCTTCAAAACACATTAGCTATCATACTCTATGTATGGATCCATAATCATATCTGACTCCTTTTGCAGACTGTCTCGATTCAAAATTCCAATCATAAGCTCTAAACAATTAAGTACTTCCAACAGCTAAGAATCTACAGTTTCCATCTAAATCTAAAAGGTGGGCAACTAATCTTCCCTCCACAATTTTTTCCAAAGACTTTAAAAATCAACCACCCTTTGATCACAGTCAGTAAAGGAATAAAAGAAACAATTTTTAAGAAGTCATCCACCCTTTGCCTGCTGAAAATCAACAACACTGAAATAAATTTTCTTTTGCAAAGGAGAGCTCACTTACCACTGAACTTACCACTTCAGTCTATTTTCCCTAATGCATGACATTACCTCCCCTTCCAGTAGTGGGAGGAGATAGAATGAGGTAAGTACCCAAAAAACTACAGTATAAGTCCTAATATAAGCACAAGATGAGAAATGCAGTTACATGCCACTGGTTTCACAAAGGTGGTTTGTATATACGACAGTCACAACCTGCAGTAACCGCACTCTCTTGTGACCATAATTTAAAAATCACTATTAAATGTGGAAAGCCCTTATCGCCTACAAACCTTCCAGCAATGTACTACCTGAAATCTGTTCACTAAAAAAACTACCTACATCACTTTCTCCTCTAGGAAATTCTCAATTTATCCGAGGTAAACACTTCAAAATACAGGTTCTCACACACACACACACACACACACATACATACACACACACACACACCACCTCTGTCCACCTGTGTGAACCTCTGCATTGCAGCACAACTCTTAACAGTAGAGGGAATCTCTAAGGAGTTACTGTGAAAATTTTTTCTTTAAAAGTTAAGGAAAATGACAGGTCCAAATATGAAGGTATACAAACTTCGGAGAAGAGGGGGTACAAATAATTCTCCAACCCTCCGTAATCAATTCGTGCAATAACCGCAGAATGAACTCGCCATTCAACTGTGACTTCAGATGGCCACCAAAATTAGGAGTGCATATTACAGAATGGCATCCTTTTTTTAGGTCTGCAAGAAAATAAGGGAACTTAACTACTGATTTTCCTCAAGCAAGCTGTTTTTCTAAATGACTTCAGCAACAGCTTGAGCAAGCTTTCCAGTGAGTAAAGATCATGGGAGGCACGCCGGTGCCACACTGATGTACGTATCCAGAACCGGTCCTGAGCGCAGTCCAAATCGATCCCCGGGCAACCCCTAGGCGGGTCTGGATGAAAAGCTTTGCAAAAGATCCCCGGCATCTACACACGCATCGCCCAGCCCTGGGACTGAGAAGACGACACCCCTGGGACCCGGGCTAATTACTGACCCGAGGACAGACCCGGAGGACGCGAAAGTCGGGAACTGGAGCCCAAGATTGAGTCTGGTGTCCAGGTTCCCAACCCCAGGTCGACAGAGAAAACCAAATCCGGGAGGCAACGCGAAGATTTAGGGGAGCAGAAAAGAGGAGGTCGGACGGACCGAGGCCCAGCCCATCCCCACTCTCAAGTCCCAACGGCTACAACCGCTCCAGGAACCCCCTCCCCGGCTCCGCCCCGCCCACCCCAAGGCCCCGCCGCCCGCTCCTTCCCGCCCGGCGGACTCGGCGAGGAGGTCGGCGGTGGACAAGCCCCTTCCCCGCACCCCGACAGCCGAGCCCGCAGCGTAGAGCGGGCAGCGGGGGCCCGAGAGCACAAGCCCTGACGCGGCCCGCGGCCGTCCGGGTGTGCTCCTCCGGCCACTCACCGTCGGCCTGGGCGCTGGGAGGAGGCAGGCGCGGGTCGGCGGCCGCGGACCCCCGGGCTCCAACCCGGGCAGTAGCCCCTACTCGGAGCCGATCGAGGCTCAGCAGCTGTGCCTACAAGGCCTCTCTCCGGCCCGAACCTTGGAAAAGCACTTCCGGGGAAGCGGGGGAGGGAAGCGTTTTGGCACCGGAACTGCTCGCGGGCGGGAGCTGCCAGGGCCTCCCAGGCGGGGCGGGGCGGGGCGGGGCGGGGCGGGGCCTCTCCCGCTGAGCGCCGTAAAGCCGCCCCCAGACTCGTCACTAACCCTTTCTGCCCCGAGGCCTCTCGGATCTCCAGGCAACGGCTGCGTCCCTTACTGCTCTTCCAGTTAGTCCACTCCAGCCACCTAATTTTACGGACCAGGAAACCGAGGATCGGAGAATTTGGGTGCAAGGGTCCGGCGTATACAGCCGGCCTCCCGACTCTCCAGTATGCTCTCCACTCCAGTCCGCCTCCTTTAAAAATAGAGATAGTTGACATTTACTGAACGCTTACTGCGCGACAGGCACTGTATTACGCGCTTCGGATGCTTAACTCGGTCAATCATCCCCATACCCCTTGAGGTTGTTATTCTTATCTGTATCTTGCAGAGAAGGAGGCCGGTCAAAGATACTAAACCCAATACCACAAACAGTGGCTCTCGATTTTAACTTGTGTTGTGTGTATAAATCTCATCTAGCCCTAACAAGATTTTTAAGCTCTTTAAGAGCAGGAGGCAAATTATATTCCTATACTTGGAATTTGAACAGAAGCCAAGAGCCAGGAGATTCTGGAATCTTATTGCCTGCATCCTGTTATGTACTTTTACTTTTTCACCTTGAGCAAGTTGCTTGACTTCTTTAAGCCTCGGTTTCCTCATTTGCGTGTGTGCGTATACATATACGGACAATCATCTCTGGATTGTGTAGGAATTCAAAATGAACATGCATGATAAACCCTTCAGTGTACTTAGTACCAAGTAGGACTGGATAAAAGTCAACAATTCTCCTCCATCACCATCAAGAGGAACAATTTCTCCTCCTGTGGATCACTCTAGTAGGGGGCAGTTTGGAAAACTGTGGGTTAGCAATAGGCGATGGAAAAGGTTAAGGAAATAAAGAGTAGAGGGTTTTGCAATAGGAAAAATGAAGGTAGGTAAGCCAAAGAATGTCCTGGGGCCAGCCTGGATACTTGTGACACTGGGAGCTCGGACAGTCTGAGGACCCACAGGGTCAGATGCCAAGCAGGAAAAGAAGGGGCGGGGGGGATGAGGAAGGAATTCCTCAGCCACAAAATCAGGAAAGCACCGAACATCTGAGGCAGATTCTGTATCTGAGGCCAGATATGGGAGGGAGGATGGGGGGGGATCCTCTTAACATGCATACTGTCTGCAAAACAAATTTACAAGCAGCTCTTAAAACTGTGGGGGAGGAAGGTTTTTAAAAATTTTCTAGCAAGAAAGGCAGGAAAATGGAAATGGTTCAAAACCCATTATTATGAATTTAAGATGTAAACAATGCCTTTGCCATTGGCTTTATTTACAGGGCTGTCTTGTTTATTTTATTTTTGTGTTTGCAGAAGTGTTTGTAATTACTTCCCTAATACCCAAATTTAAGCAGCCTTTCGTGCCTCACAGTGTGAAGAAGTGAAAAACAGAGCCTGGATTGGCAGGACTCACTAACTTCTCTTTCCACAGAGGAGCTTAGAAGGATAGTGAGAAGGAATCCTGACCTTGTCAGCCTCCCGCAGGACTCAAATATGCTAGAGGTCTATCACCGAACTAGTTATCTAACTAGTAAATGGCACAGTCAGGATTTGAACGTGTGTCTGTCTCCTTGGATGCTTTTCATCACTATGCCAGTGGTTTTCAAACTGGTAAGTGCATCAGAATTACCCAGAGGTCTTGTTAAAACACAGATTGCTGGGCCCCACCCCCCGAATTTCACTTAACCATGCTAGTGCTTCTCTGAGCTGTCCTCCCTGGACTAGCAACATCAACATCGTCTGTAAACTTGTTAAAAATGCAAATGATTAGGCCCCACTCCAGACCTCATGAATCAGAAACTCCAGGGTGGGGCCTAGCAATCTGTGTTTAAACAGGTCTTGCAGGTGACTCTGATAGATTCTCAAGTTTTAGAAACACTGCACTCTACTATCTTGTCTTCCACATAACTCTTTTTTCTAATTATCCCCAACAGGAATAACTCCACTGAAGCAAAAGTTCTCCCGTTGAATTAAATGATGTGTGGAAGCATTTCTATTCATGTTTTGCTCTCAGTGGGAGATGAGGCTAGAAAAAAAAAATGAGTATTCATGGAGGATTCTTTTTTGATTACTTTAAATCTGTACTGAAATTTAACCAGATAATACTGGGTTAGGGGTGGAACTAATCTTATTTGGGAACTGCTCTGTGGCAGGGCTTTACATGCATTTTCTAAATTAATCTTCACTACACTAGTATGAGGTTTATGGTCTTAATTTTACAGAAGAGAAAAACTGAGACCTAGGTGAAATAAGTGACTTAAGGCCACATTCTTATTGAAAGGGCAGAACTCTGGGTTGTTCAAACAAAGATTTCTCTAATTCCAAAACTCATGATCTCTCCACTTCGTGGCAGGAGCTTGGAGAACCAAATTCCAGTGTGGGCTCCACCACCCAAACTATGCAACATTGAGTAAGCGACTTAATCTCTATTTCAATTTCTCCATCTATAAATAATGTTATCATAAATCTTTCCCTCCCACACTGGAATGTTAGAACAAATGAGGAAATAAAAGTATAAGCACTTTGAGCTTTTTGAAGAAAAACAGTAAAAAGGCAAGTTATTACAGTATTGTGTATTTAACCAAGTGTTGCTATGTGAGCCTGAGCATCAAATCTTTCCTGGTTATCTGCTGATTCATACATAAAAGGTTCAAAGGCTATACTTGAAGCCAAAGAAAAAGTTGTTTGACTTCATTTGTCAGTGTCTCCTAGAAGTTAAAGAAGATGACAGAGAATTTTATGCAACTCTTTTAAAAATTACAGGGACTCTCTCACCAGGTTCATAGCTCCAGGTTGTTGCCAAATTGCTGGCCCACCCTCATCCTAGAGATCTTTCCTCCAAACCTTTTTCTTCTCCCCATTACAGGCACCCCTCCACCCTCCTGCCTCCACCCACTAGGCAAAGATTTAAAATTCCTCTTTATTATGTAGAAGGATTTAGCTCAATCCTCCTCTCAGGCCAGACTCCAGGCCTATCTTTGTTGACAGAATCGCCAGGTTGCACAAATCCAGGGGGTACCATTCATAAAGAATACAACCTGAATGGTGCTCAAGAGGGTGCCAATTGTACAAGCCACAATAGGAATGGTCCCCCTGGAACCGTGCAAGGTTTGGCCCTGTCCATGCATAGCTTCCACCCCAAAAATCCATTAAGGTGTTTTGTGAAACAAAAGAGCCATCTACTTGGGTGTCCACCGCTTGCCAGACTTTCAAATAATAGGGCTTCTTTGTTTTTTGTCTGTTTTAACCTAGGCCAGATCAAATGCTTAACTCACCAGGCTTAAGTCCTGGGTTCCACACTCTGCTATAGCATTTTTCACTCTCTTCTGTGACATTATTGCCTATTTCCCCATTAGACTTGTGAGTTTTGTAAAGATTTTGTCATATTTTGTCTTCCCCACCTTTTATTCATGCCTTAGCACAAGTGCTTGGAAAGCATTTGCTGATTTGACTAATAGCACAGTGTACTTGTATGTATGTGCTAATATAACTGGCCGATATTGGACATTAAATGGCCCTCAAATGTGTTGTTTGACCCACAGACTTTTGTACTAAGAAACAAACTGAGAGGTCAAAATTAAAAAAAGAGAAGAAATAAACAGTCAAAAATTTTTAAGTGAGAAATATCATGTAAAGTAAAAATCCCAATTTCTGGCATCTCTTGAAAATTTAGACACTCCGGCAGACTGGATGTGCATCCCCCACGGCATCAGTGTCTTTAGCTCAGATGCAGCTCCTTATTCGGGTAGTGCAAGAAGTCAGCCTCACTCACATGTGAAATCTTCATGGTGGGCACCGAGTTTGGAGCCTCTGACTGGTGTGTGGGATCCTATGGACGTTTTGAAGAAACAAGTATAGAAGAGTGTAGATTTCACAGGTGCTCATATCTGATTATTGCAGTGTATTTTAGGGTAATTTTAAATTGTTTTTCCGGGGTGTCTGGGTGGCTCAGTTGGTTAAGCGACTGTCTTCGGCTCAGGTCATGATCCTGGAGTCCCGGGATCGAGTCCCGCATCGGGCTCCCTGCTCGGCAGGGAGTCTGCTTCTCCCCCTGACCCTCCCCCCTCTCAAGTGCTCTCTCTCTCTCTCATTCTCTCTGTCTCAAATAAATAAATAAAATCTTTAAAAAAAAAATTGTTTTTCCGGGGTAGACAATTGTGGGATACCATGTTGTACCATTTCTAAACAAGCCAGGCAAATGGAGACATCAAATGATAAATATTACCACCAACATTTTAAAGGCGTTGTAGCTAATGTTATTTGTCAACAGCCTTGAAAATCGAAAAGACAAATAATAGCAAATACTTGAATAAATGTCATGATAACTAATGTAATGGAGTATGAGCCTTTTCTCCGCCCGACCCCCTCATGCCAGCTGGAGAGACACAAACACCACTAGTTCTAGTAAGTAATGGAGCCAGGACTGGAACCCAGGCGATCTGTCTCCACAGATGTGAAATTAACTACGAAACTAATATTTATTGAGCCTTTCCCATGTGCTAGAGCCATGACTGCCTCTCAACTGAGACTACCAGATTTATGGAAGAGTGCATGCTATCTCTTCCAGGTTTTTAATAGGTGCTGTAATAAACCTACACAGAACCTTCTCATCTCTCTCTCTCCCTCCCACCCCAGGTCATGTTGATATGTTTATAATCTTCAGTTTTGAAGTGTGTAAATCTAAAACTGAATGCCAGAAATCTATGACTTCCTTTAATTCCAATATAATTCTTGCACAAAGTTTGTTTTTTTTGCAAGTTATCATGAACAGCCCTATGCATGTGACAAACAAAAGATATCTTTTTAAAACAATGGAAGCAATTTGAAGCAATATAATATTGACACTGGAAACCAATATCCGTAGTTAAATTGTGCTTGTGTGGAGAAATGGGAGATAACAAGTTTGAATTCAAGCAAAAATGTCACATTGACATAAATGCAGTAAAAGTTCAAAAATGAAAAAAAAAAAGTTAAAAAATGGAGGATCTGGGATGCCTGGATGGCTCAGTCAGATCAGCATCTGCCTTTGGCTCAGGTTCTGATCCCGGGGTCCTGGGATCAAGTCCTGCATCGGGCTCCTTGCTCAGCTGGGAGCCTGCTTCTCCCTTTGCCTGCCTTTCCCCCCTCCTCATGCCCTCCCTCTGACAAATAAATAAAAAATAAAATCTTCAAAAATGGAGGATGTAAAAGGGAATGGTCATCAATTTTTAGCATATTTTACATTTAAGTAAACATGAGAAAAAAAAATATTAGAACTGACACCTCCCTTTAAAAGGTTTCAAGAATTAAACTTCTGTTGTTGTCCAGATTGGGCTGTTCAGTGAGTCTCCAGACCTTAAGAGGTTGCATTCCACCCTCGTTGTTTCTCATGCAACTGTGGCCCAGTTCACTCTGCCTCAATTTCTCTTTCTGCAAAATATGCACAATAAGTGCATCTTGTACCATAGAGATGTTGTGAGACATAGCTAATAAATGATTATAAAGCATAGTTCTTTGAAGTATAAAGTACTGCATAATTACTAAATACTATAATAATCATCCTCATAATAATAGTAATTTTCAACCAACACATCAACCAGACCCAGATGCTTATTCACCTCCCATTTAGGCAACAGTGTATCTGCCACCTATGAAGTAAAGTAAAAATCTTAAACTACAGGCGAGCTCCACCTCTTCCTCTTCCCTATGCAGAACGTGAAGTCGGTCTGCCAGAGATCTATCTCAGTCGCCTCACCTGCTAGCTGTATGATCCAGCTTGCATGAGACAGTGAAACCTCTCCAGCCTCTACTCCTTCCACTGTCAAATGACAGTGAGAGTAACGCCCACCTCACAGGATTGTTGTGAGAGGTCAACCAGTGAGTACATGCAGAGCCATGCACAGTGCCTGGCAGACCGTAAGAGCTCACTGACTGCCAACGGCGCTAAGGACGAATGTTGAGTAGCCGTCTAACCATGGTACTGAATGAAAAAAAGAAAAATCAGTACATTCAGTTTGGAGGATGATCTGAGCTGCCCTCCAGATGATGTGAACATTTATCAAATATAAGCAGTTAATATTAAAATTTGATAGCAAAGTAAAGATTGAGAGGAATTTGTGGTGGAACAGATACATATATATTTATTTTTATATAGTGGAATATTACACAGCTATAAAAAAGAATGAGATTGTGTCATTTATAACAACATGGATGGAACTAGAGGGTATTAAGCTAAGTGACATAAGTCAGACTGAATAGCATTGTATGGTGACAGATGGGCGCTACATTTGTGGTGAGCATAGCATAATGTATAGACCTATCAAATCACTATGTTGTACGCCTGAAACTACTGTGTGTCAACTACACTCAAATTAAAAAAAAAAAGAAAGAAAGAAAAGGTGAGACATTTTACTTACCCAATGTGTTTGTTTGTTTTAATAATTGTACATGAAATAAATGACTACATTTTGGGTATAGATGATGAGGGGAAAAAATAGAGTAAAATGGAAAAGTACAATGCTCCCCATTCCCCAGCCCACTCCTCTCTGCAGTTGGAACCACTGTTAATAATTTGGTGTTCTCATTCCAGACCTTTTCCTGTGCATTTACATTCATGTAAACAAAACAGAATTACCCAATAAATAGGTAGATAAAGTATGTACTTAAGGCACCAACAAATCAAGACCCCCCAATTTTTTTTTGTAAAGAACTTGACATTTTTATAAATGCATAGATCTTTAAAAATCAGAATTTGTTGGGACTTCCTTATGCTTATTGAATTTTAGCATTGTTTTAATCTTAAAGTAAATAACAGGGATATTATTTCATATGTACCATAAGCTCTTTAGTGCTTAGGACCTTTCTTAAGATCTTAATCCAAGCTTGCTTTATAAAGGCTAGAAACACCTATATTTTACAAAACATAAATATAATCATATTGTTTTGCAGCTTGCTTTATTTGTGTGAGTGATTTTAAACATTGTGCTATTTACTTACTGGCAACCCAAATAAGAAGGAACTTTCCCCATATCTGTCATTATACTCCACCAAGAACTATCCCTGTGTAAGGGCCTTATTAGGACAATTTGAGTTTCAAAAGCTTTCTTTCTTGGTAAAGCAAATTTCATTTTCCATCACATTTTCAAGCCAACGTAATACAATCCTTTTTTAATCTCCTCAGAGTGTATGATGGAGAGAAATCCTGCAGACCAGGAGCTTTCTAAATGGTGACTATGGAGAGACGCCAAGGAAATCAAATGGTGCCAAGTGCAAAATCCTCAAGTTGCTCTCTAAACTAACAAATTTGTTTAGAAGCTGGATTTTACTGAGGCAGGAAGCATTTCACCCACAAAGGTAGAGCACATGGGGAGACTGTATTTGGGACTGGGGAAGAAAGAAGAAAAGTAAAGCTACATTGTACTTCAGAAGACAGTAAGAAGAGAATACTCCCCAAAGAGAAGATTAATGACCTTTTGTGAAGGAAGAAAGAATGCTTAAGCAGTAGTTTATAACTACATGTATTTAAAATATTTCCCTTATAGTAAATTAACTGCTGAAATGTTATTATTCCTTCAATAAGTTCAACGTACTTAGAAGATACAAACATAGGGGCGCCTGGGTGGCTCAGTTGGTTAAGCGACTGCCTTCGGCTCAGGTCATGATCCTGGAGTCCCGGGATTGAGTCCCGCATCGGGCTCCCTGCTCAGCAGGGAGTCTGCTTCTCCCTCTGACCCTCCTCCCTCTCATGCTCTCTATCTCTCATTCTCTGTCTCAAATAAATAAATAAAATCTTTAAAAAAAAAAAAAAGAAGATACAAACATATATGTAAAGAGATAGATCAAATATATAGAGATATAGATCTATAGATCTAGATATACTTGAAATAACCCCGACTCGAAACTACTACAAATGTTTATTACACACATACTGTGAGTAAGACACAGGGGGTATGACTAAGAATTCTAGTCACAAAATCTGCCCTCTAAGAATCAAAAGGCCAGTTGGAGAGAGAAGTTATAGACTCACAGAGGAGGAACCACAACAGTGCAAAACAGGCTGTATGGTAAATGCTAAATGAATAATAGAACCTCTTATCTTTGGAGACCTCTTCCTTCATGCACAGTCTTAGGACCAAGTAAGAGGTGGGACTTAAGTTGTGTTTAAAGGATTTGTAGAAATTATAGGGAGAAGAGGGAAATAAAAAGGATCCCAGCTTTCAAAAAGGCATAATAGTAGAAAAGCACAGAGCACATTCAGAAGACCTTGAGCAGATCTCTTTAACTGAAACAAAGAGTTTGGGTAAGCAGGTTGGGCCTGTAGCCTGAAGGGTGCTGACAACTAAATTAAGATATGTGGGCATTATCTTTTCAGGCAGTAAAGAATCAAAGCTGGTTTCCCTACTATGAAGCAACATAATTGATGTACACTTAAAAGAAAAACAACAACTTTTTTATTTTTTAATGAGAGACATTTGCAAAACACAGAAAAGCCTAAGAAATAAAAGTCACCTGGAAAACCACCACCCAGAAATATGTTACACTTTTGATGGGATCACATATACCATTTTTTTCTGGTCTTCTATTTGTGTGTGTACGTGTGCATGTTTATGTATAAATTGGGATTATTCTTTCTTAACATGATTTTGTGAGTACTTTCTTATTAAAAATCACAGCTGCACTGTATTTCATCATATAAATGTAATATATTGTACTTACTCAATTTTCCATTTTTTCATCTGGTCACAAAAAACTAAAATTCATCCAAGGTTAACCTAAGGAGTATGAAGAGAAGATTGGAGTAAAGGATAAGCTGAGAGTGGGAGGAACAGTTAAGAAGCTATTGGTAGAGGACAGCTTATATAAATTAAGGCATATTCACTCTCTAGAATAGTTTATTATATTACAGCATAACTATTGTTTCAAAGAATGATGTTGTTCCTCGTGTACTATTATGGAGTGGTCTCCCAGATATATTTTCTCTTCTCAGTCCCCTGAATTTGGAGTGTCCCAGAACTCAGTTCTCTCTTCTTCCCCATCTACATTTATTTCCTCCCTTGGCGATCTCACCCAGTCCCAGGGATTTAAATATTGCCTGCATGCTAACCACCTGATGGCCTGTGGAAAGAAAGGGTATTCTATATTCAGGGGTGGATACAAGTCTTCCGAAAAAGAATTTGAAATTGTAAATAAAATATGCCTGCTCCACTCCGACGCTATCCAATAAGAGACGTTACAAATACAAAATGCTGGTGTCCTGCTCTGAGAGGGGTCCTTGGAAGTGAGGGGCCTTGTATGCTAGAGCCTAGGCAAGGGCCTGGAGACAAGAGCAGAATGATATGATGAAGGCATCAGTAAGGGGATATCACTATTTCAAAGTCAGGGGATGGGGTGGGTGGAAAAAAATCACCCATCGATTTGGGCAATTTGTTCTTTGCTATCTATTCATTCAGATGTCTATAGAACAATAACCTGAAACTATCGTTTGATTTGGCTTCCTAAAAAATGGTATATTACTCATTGTGAAAGCGGGGGAGAAAAGAGAGTTTCTGTGGGCTAATTAAAAAAATAATGCTCCTGAGACAGCAAGCAAATGTACATGATTCTTTATTTCCAATATCATCTCCAGAAATCAAAGTTTCTCTCACTGCCTCTATTGTAAGCTCTGCTTTTCAGCCAATAACACGCTCAGCTAAAATTCGCAAAGAATTCTTTCTTTCCGCATTGAAAAGCCTGGCGACTTTGATATGACTGTAGTCTGCCCCTCATTATACGTGAGTACAAACATGTAAAAAATATTTATACATCTCTCCAATCTATAGAAAACCATTTTGGGGTCTTGAAAACAGTCTCTTTACAGATGGGGAGAATGTGAGAGAAATGCCCTCAGTGTGCTGGCTAAAAACTGCAATGTCTGCCCAGCACTGTGCTTCCTCTCATAACAGGGGATGCTCTGCTGAATGAGCCCTTGTATGTCAAAATTCAAAAAGTTCTTGTTTGCTCCAGTTGAACAAAGCTCTCACAGACAGTGGGATCTGCAGGGTAGCCACCAAGTGTGTTGAACCAATGTTCCCTCCACCACACTGCCGAATAGTTTATCGTAATGGCAGTTCTCACCTTCATGTATAGAGCCCGGTGTTCGCGGTGCCGTCCTGCACAGAGCTCCCACTGACTTCAAAGGAAATGACATAGAACAGAACCCCATGGTGTAAGGAGAAACAAGCAGCATCTGATCAGAATCAGGCCATATTTTTTTTCATTCTCTCTGTATAAATGGCTAAATTTATATACAGAATATTTAAAGGCCACCTTTCACTGCAGCAGTTTATGAATTGTCAGATGTACATACACTTATTAGGGAGCTCAACACTGAACTGCTTATGTAGGAGGGAAAGGGAGAGGGTTGTGTTGTAGAGAAATCCATCCCAGTTCCACGTTTTTCTTGGTCTACAAGACCCCCTCCCAAGAGACCAAAGTGATCGGGGCTGGCTTAGTGGCTCGTTTAACTTAAAGCTGGCCTTAAGGCAAACCTTAATGAAAAAGAAGGAAGAGACAGAGGAGAAAAAGAGGAGAGGGAGAGGGAGGAGGAAGGAGAAGGGTGGGGGCAGGTATGTTTGTTTAAATCCTTGGATAGGGGAGGTCTCTTTCTAAACTTAAAACTAAGGGGAGGAGGAGTCACTAAAGAACAGTAAATTTAACTACAAAAAAAGAAAAATTCCACATGTCAAAAATCAAAATAAGATATATTTAAATGACAAATAAAAAACTGGGGGAAAATATCGGTGACAACTTAGATAGGTAAAGGATTAATATTCTCCTGAATTTACAAAGAACTCAGGAAAGCTGATTTAAAAAAAGAAAAACACTCCCACAGCTAATATCACACTCCATGGGGAAAACCTGAAAGCTTTTCCTCTAAGATCAAGACCAAGACAAGGATGTCCACTCTTACCACTTTTATTCAACATAGTACTGGAAGTCCTAGCCAGAGCGATCAGACAAGAAAAAGAAATGAAAGGCTTCCAAATTGGTAGGGAAGAAGTAAAATTGTCATTATTTGCATATGACATGATACTATATAGAAAACCCCAAAGACTCCACCAAAAAACTATCAGAACTAATTAAATGAATTCAGTAAAGTTGCAGGATACAATTAATAAACAGAAATCTGTTGGGTTTCTATACACACATAATGAAGTAACAGAAAGAGAAATTAAGAAAACAATCCCATTTGCATTTGCATCAAGAAGAATAAAATACCTGGGAAAAATTAAACCAAAAAAAAAAAAAAGTGCTAAAATTCCCATAGAGTAAACAAAGGATCCATACAATTCACAGAAACATAAATTTATATGGCCAATAAACATTTGAAAAATGTTCAGTGCTACTAATAACCAATAAAAGCAATGAAATAAAAACAATGTTTTCATTTCAAACTGGCAAATAGGAAAAATGAAATCACATATTGTAGCCTTTTCAAATATAAGCAATAATATCAGAAAATGTAACTCTTTAAAAACGCCTTTTCAAAACACCAACAAAAACAAATAAAGTACCAAAGACTATATATAATAAGACATGCAGAACCTAAATTTTAAAAAAATGAACTTTCTTCCTGGGCAGAAGAGCCTCATGAGGGACAGGGCCTGCTCAGGGAGGGTATTCTAGCATGATGGCAGCCTATAGGTGTCAGGAGATTAGCTACACATGGGGAGGTCAAGCAAATCAGTAGAATCCTGAGGATAATGATAGGCAAGTTTCTCACTGTGAGAGAAGAGTGGTATAAATAATGATAGGAGAAATCTAGAATGAGCCCCGTAGTACTAGATTGAAATGGAACATGTCAGTGTGAACTCACGGTTTTCAATATAGGTAGATAGACACAGAAATAAATATGGATGTGAATGTGGTTTTTATCTATGTATACAAGTGTATGTATGTGAATACATATTTATGTGCATATGTATATGCATAGATTTATTTCCTAGCTCAGTCCAATGACAAGGCGGGGGAGAAGAGACACTCTGGTAACTGATCTAGTGTCTAAATAGTACCTTCTCTTCTCCACGTGGACTTTGTTCTTTGGGGAGCTCATCCATTTCCTAAGGCTTCATGCTGAAGCCTACGTCAAGATTAGACCTTTCACCTAAGCTCCAGATATTCAATGTATTCAACATTTTCAAACTGCTAATATGACTTCTATACTTGGTTGTCTCACAAACATTTCAAACTTAACATAGTCAAAATAGAAAGTTTAATTTCCCTGTGTTCTCCCCAGGCCTCCCAAGTTCCTTCCCATTGTTCCAACTCTATAAATAACAACACAGGTCATTCACTCAGTCACTGAAGTCAGAAGTCTGGGAGTTATCCTAGCCTCCTCCCTTTCTCTTACCCTTCATAGTCTCTCCGCCAGCAAGTTCAAATTGTTCTACTTACAAAATATACCTTGAATTAATTCACTTGTCTCCATCTCTACTTGTGACCATGCTAGTTTAAGCTACCACTCCCCCTCTCCTAGATAACCGCAATAGCTGTCTAACTAATCCCTCATATCCATGGGGATCTCCTTACGTTGCATTATCAAAACAGCCAGAGTGAACCCTTAAAATGTAATTGAAGCTTGCCTTTCTCCTCCTCAAACCCTTAAAACCCTTCTAGGATTTTCCGGCCTGTTAGAACAAATCCAAGTGTCTGGCTATCGTAAAAAGACCCTGCATGATCTGGCTACCTGCCTAAGGCTTCCGACTTCATACCATGCACTTTATCCCAGCAATTAAAACTCTGCAGTCAGAGTTCCTAGAACGCACCAAGCTGTTACCTGTTTCCAGGTTTTTGCACTTGCCTTTCCTTCTGCTTGCTATGCTCTACTTTCAGCTTTTCACATGATTGTCCCCTTCTCATTCTTTAGTTCTTAGCTTAAGTGCCAGTTCCTCAAAGCAGAATTTCTTGGCCATCCTATCTAAGTAGGACCCTCTATTAGTCCCTATCACAGCCAACTGTTTATATTCTTCCTAACACCAGTTGCAATTGATTTTTTTAAATTTTGTTTTGTTTTGTTTTATGGCCAGTCTCTCTCACTAGAATGTAAGCTGTATGTGGGGAGTGATCTTGTCATTCCTGTTTTCTCTTTCATTCCCATAGCTCAGCATGGTGTCTGCTATATACCATGTAGTTGATAAATTTATTTTATTTTATTTTATTTTACTTTATCTTATTTTATTTTATTTATTTGAGAGACAGAGATAGGGAGAGAGAGCATGAGCGGGGAGGAGAGGGAGAAGCAGGCCCCCCGCTGAGCAAGAAGCCCAATGTGGGGTCTCATCCCAGGACCCTGGGATCATGACCTGAGCCAAAGGCAGACACTTAACCGACTGAGCCACCCCGGCGCCCCTGTAGTTGATAAATTTTTATCAAATTCAAAAACAACTTGTAGAAATTTACTATGTATTAGATGCAAAGGATTCAGAAGTAGAACACAAAATTTCTCCAACTGGCTTACAGTCTAGACGGGAAGCAAATAAGCAATTGCAATTCTGCATGGGTAGTACTGTAATAGGGAAAGTCTCATATGGGAGAGGCCCCTAATCTGGGCTCTAGGCCAATCACAAAAGGCTTATTGGAGGTTGTGACATCGTAGTAAACCTGCTGAGTTAGTCAACAAAGATACAGTGGGGTAGGGCAGAGGCCAAGAATAGTATGTGCCTAGAAAGGAGGCAGACCATGGCATATTCAGGAGGCTAAATACCTTAGGGGTGGACAGTAGAGATGAGGGTGAAGAGAATGAATGGCAAGAGATGAAGCTACAGAAATAAGGTGACATAAGGGTAAACCCCAATAAATGGTTTTTACTACATCTTGAGGGAGTGAGATGGTCAGTGGAAGGTTTCATGCAGGGAGTAACATGATCAATTTTGTGTCACACAAAGGTTATTTCGACCGCAGCATGTTTAAGGAATGGAAGTCCAACAAGGGTTAGGGGGCTAGACAGCAATCTAGGTAAAAGTCGACAGGATGACAGTGACTGAAACTAGGGCAGTAACAATGGGAATACAAAGACTGAGACTAAGACAAAAAAAAAAAAGAAAAGAATAAGACAGACTTGGAGAGTATTTAAAAAATAGCAAGTGCAGAAACTGGCAATTCAATAAATAATTTGTTAAATGATATGAGGACAAATGGTTAGATATTTGGAGGAAGACTTAGAGCCCTACTTCAAAACTGTATCAAAATAGGGCATATCAAAATAGAAGCACGAGCAGGGGGAGTGGCAGAGGGAGAAGCAGACTCCCCACTGAGCAGGGAGCCCAATGTGGGGCTCGATACCGGGACTCCCGCATCATGACCTGAGCGAAGGCAGACACTTAACTGACTGAGCCACCCAGGCACCCCTGACAATTATTTTTAAATAAATGTTTTTAGGATGTTAAAAAATGTAAGTCAAGGAATAACTTCTATTAATATTAATAATAATTTGTAAAAAGTGAGTATATAGAAAATAAAAAACATCTGGATATAAAAAAGGAGCAACCAAAGATGATTAGAATTTACATATTTTTATAGCCATTACAAACTTAATAGATGAGTAAACTCTAGACTAGATACATTTGAAGAGTGACTTTACTGAATTGGAAGACGGTGCTGAGAGATTTACCTAGAACACAGCACAGACAGCCAAAGAGCTAGCTAGCTAGCTAAAGAAAAAGCAGTTAATTAGGAAACATGAAAAACAGATTGAGAGGCTCCAGCCTATATTCAATACAAGTTCCAAAAGAATGGAGGGATGCTGGAAAAACAATATTTGAAGAAATAATAATGAAGTAATTGTAGAATTAAAACACACACACACACAGTACTAAGCAGCATACATCTACAATTAATACATTACATTAAAATGAACATCATCTGGGATAAAGAGCTAATTTCAAGAGCTATTACAGAATTAATATGATGGTGGTAACACTGTAAGAAAGTGAACTTCATGAGGTTGTACTTCAGAAAATAGATTATATGGAAAAATTAAACTTGTTTTCTATCTCATACCATACATAAATATAAACTTAAGAGGAATTAAAAACTTAAATGTGAAAAGCAAATCTATAACACTTTTATTATTTATTTTTAAAGATTTTATTTATTTGACAGAGAGAGACACAGTGAGAGAGAGAACACAAGCAGGGGGAGTGAGAGAGGGAGAAGCAGGCCTCCCGCTGAGCAGGGAGCCCGATGCGGGGCTCGATCCCAGGATCCTGGGACCATGACCTGAGCAGAAGGCAGATGCTTAACAACTGAGCCACCCAGGCGCCCCTCTATAACACTTTTAAAAGAAAATTTTAGGTAATATATTTATGACCTTGGGATAGGGGAGGATTTCTTAATTAAGATTTAAAAATGAGAATCATTTAAAAAGTGAATACATTTTCCAAATTTAAGAAGGAAAACTTTATTCAACCAAAAACACCATAAATAAGTGATAAGACAATCCACAAACTTTTCTTTGCAATGAAAGAACGTATTTTCAAAGTCTATATTATACCACTGGACGTCGACAAAGGGGTAAGTGTCCTCCTTGATTGCTGATTAAACCTTTCTCCCTCCCTCCTTCCTTCCTAAAACCCTCTGTTTTGATTAACATGTTATGTGACTATACCACTCACTTTGCTCCTTGTTATACTCATCCTCCTATCCTGAGACCCCTGTCATTCCTTGAAGATTTTAGCTGGCAGTTCACTGTCATCCCAACACTATTCTTGTCATAATTCTTAGTGATTTCAATATCCATTTCCTGATATGGTCCTTTCAATAATCTAGCCCCTAAGTATTTGGCCTCCTCTTCTCCAGCACTGCTGTCTTCCAACTTAGCCACTCACTAACATGGTCAAATCTCTAGAACTGCACTGCTCAATCTGGTAGCTACTCGCTTCATGTTGCTTTTAATTTTAAACTTATTAAACTTAAATACAATTTAAATTTCATTTCCTTAGTTGGCCCATTTTCAGTGATCAGTAGCCATGAGTAGCAGCCATATTAGACGGTGGACATGGAAGAGTCCCATCATCAAGGAAGTTCTACTGATCTTCTCTAGATCTTCTTATTGCCCATAGCTACAACTCCTCCATAATGCCAATATCAAGCATCACACTCTCTGACCAAGGCCTTCTACTCTTTGAGCTTATCTCCGACTCCAACAATTTGTCAAATATATTTGGACCTATAATCTATTAAATCTTCCACCATTTTATTGTTCCTTACCCTGTGCCATGTTCTACTTCCATTATTATCCAATTTAAATTCCATGATCAACCATTATGTACCTCCCCTTGCGTCGTACATCTTAAACTACCTTGTCCCTCTTACTTTTTTTTAACATGATAAATTCTAGTTAAATCTAACTTTCTGCCTGTTTCTTATCTGGATAAATCTAATTCTCTACTTAACTCTGCACCCACACCTCTGCTGCTGACTGTGGGTGGAGAAAAAAAAAAACAAAACCCACATAGTTATCACTAACCTCAAGTAGGCCCTTAATGCTACCTACCAATCATTATTGTTCACTAGTGCATTCAGTCTCCCATTCTCTTAGACTACTCATACTTTCTTCTCATTTTCAAACCTCTGACAACTTCTCCCTATTCTCACTCTCAGCTGATGACTTGCATCTTATTTAGCTGAGAAACAGAAGCAATAAGAAAAGAATTACCATCTGTTCCCACCATCACATCTACTCACCTACCTGCACTTGTGTCCATTTGCTCTGCCTTGTCACCTGTTGCTATGAACAGACTGTGTCTATGGTTCTCATGAAGACCAGTCCTCTACTCTACACTAGACCTCACCCCCTCCAGCCTATTTAGGGATCTCGGTACACCGGTTGTCTACTTTCTCTCTGGCATTATCATTTTTTCCCTCTCTACAGGATCTTTCTTATCATCATGAAACTATGGTTTTATTTATCCCATCTTTAAAAAAACTCCCACTGACCTCAATTTTCCCACCAGTTACTCCTTCATTTCCTTCTTTCCCCTTTAAGCAAAAATCCTTGAAAGAGTAGTCCACCTGTACCCACTACTCTGACTTCTCTCCTCCCACTCTCTCTTGAATCCACACTGATCAGGTTTTTGCCCCCATACTGTATCATCAATTCTCATGTCAAGATCACCAAAGATTTCCATGTGGTTAAATTTACTGGTCAACGTCAGTCCTCATCTTGCTTGACTTATTAGCAATGTGTGACCAAGATGATTCCTCCTTCCTTTGTGAGACTCTTTCTTTACTTGACTTCCAACATGGTTTTCTCCCTACCTTACTATTTGCTCCTTCTCAGACTTTTTTGTTGGTTTTACCTTATCTCTATGACCTCTGAACATTGAAATAGCTCAGCCTTTGGATTTCTTCTCTTCAATGTCTATACTCACTTTGTGGTAGTTTGAACCATGGTTTACAACAATTTGCTCCCTCCCTTCTATAAAGATTGTACATCCACACTTTTGGATTTGTCTTGAAATGCCTCTTCAGTGCACAATATACATCTTTGTCTCATTGCAGGGCTGGGCTATGTGACTTTCTTTGGCCAATGAATGGAATAGAATGTAAGCGTGTGGTGTATGCCACATACAAAGAGAAGCTTTAAATTGGATTGCATTGTTTAGGTTGGCCTTTCTTGCTTCTGCCCTTTGCCACGAGTGTGGCATGTGCCAGATAGTGGCTGTTTCTTAGGGCTCAGATTAGAATATACTTGAATCAGACATAGCTGGCTCACAGCCTAGAGTAGAGTCATAATCAATTTGCCACCCATATGTAACAAAAGCAAGAAATAAATGTTACTCTAATCCACTGAGATTTGGGGGTGGTTTGTTACTCCAACAATGTTGACTAGTAAAACTCCCTTTAAATTCTCCTGAATGCCTGTTTCATATGTCCAGTTGCCAACTAGGCACCTCCACTTGAATGTCTATGAGGCAATTCAACCACAAGAGGTCCAAAAATGAGCTCCTAATCTTCTCTACCAAATGTGATCTTCTTGAAGTTTTTTCATTATTAACTAATAAAAACTCTAACCTTCTAGGATAAAAAAAATAAGAAAACAAAACAAACCTAAAGTCATCCCTGATTTCTCACTTTTGCTTTTATTCCATGCCCAATTTATCAACAAATCCTGTTAGTTCTACTTTCAGAATAAATCTAGATTCTGAAAACTTCTCACTACCTTTACTGGTACCACCTTAGCCCATGCTATTACCATTTTTGCCTGTTTACTGTTATTGTCATACCAATCCCCACCGAAGGGTTGGTTACCTTTGCTTTCTCCATCCACAGTCTCTGGTCCTAAGCATCACTAGAGAAAGTTCCTCTAGAATAGAAAAACAAAAATCATTCAATAACTACCCAACAAATGCTACCCAACCTCAGCTGGGTCACAGTTACTCATAAGTTATCTTTTAATTTTTTCTAATCACTTTTTACCGCCTCAGTAACACCTCAGTCCATGATCTTCCACCTGGATTATTTTGAAAGCCACTCACTTTTCTTCTGCTCTTGTGCCCCACAGCGGGCCTTTTAAACCAGTAAGTCAGGGCGCCTGGCTGGCTCAGTTGGTAGAGCATGCAATCTTGATCTCAGGGTTGTGAGTTTGAGCCCCACATTGGGTGTAGAGTACTTCAAAGAAATAAAATCTTTAACCAAACAAACAAACAGTAATCAGATTGGGTCATTTTTTTGCTCAAATCTTTCCTTTCCTCAAATGGTTTATCACCTCACTGAGAGTAAAAGTCAAGTCCTTGTAATGGTCCACAACATCTTTTACATGCTGCACATACATCTTCCCCACCTTACTGCTCCAATCTCATCTCTTTGTGACTCATTTTTGGCCCCACTGGCCTCCCTGCTGTTCCCTGCACCAATCATTTATGCTCCAACTCCAGGGCCCTTGCATTTGTTGTTCTAAGATGTTCTTCCACCAAATATCTCTGGGTCCTGTTTCCCCACCTTCCTCAGGTTTGACTCAAATGTTGGTCTTCCAGTGAAGCTTTCCTTGACCACCCTATTTTAAGTTGTAATCCTTCCCCAGAACTCCCTATCCCCCTTCCCTGCTTTATTTCTGCCTATAGCATTTATCCCAGGGTATGTAAAATCCAATATACATAAACTTCACTTATTTATTGTGTTTATTGTTTCTCTCCCTATACTAGAATATATGCCTCATGAACTAAGAGGGGTTTTTTTCTGTCTTGTTCACTTCTGTATCCTCTAAGTGCACTAAGTGCTCAATAAATACTTGTTGAGAGAATCAGTGTAACTAACAAAGGGTAATATGCATAATATATAAGTGCTCCTACATGTCCAAGGAAACATAAAAATAACCAACTGAGGGGTGCCTGGGTGGCTCAGTCAGTGAGGCATCCAGCTCTTGATTTCAGCTCAGGTCATGATCTCAGAGTCATGAGATCAAGCCCCACATGGGGCTCCATGCTGGGTGTGGAGCCTGCTTAGAATTCTCTCTCTCCCTCTCCCTCTGCCTCTCCCCCTGCTCTCATTCTCTCTCTCTCTATTTCTCAAAAAACAAAACAACAACCCACAAAAAACAACCAGCTGAAACATTAAATGAGGATATGAATAATGACCTCACAGAAGAAACACATAATCAGTAAACAAGAAACAGGACTCAACCTCAAGTGATCAGTGAATTAAGCAGGGTGAGGTATCTTTTCGTAACCATCAGATTGCCAAAAATTTTAGAAGTCTTACAATACCAAGCATTGGCAAGGATAGGGAGCATCAGTAACTCTCACACACCTGCTGGTACAACTTTGGAGATGTGAAATATCTAGTAAATACTGGCAATACACATACCCTTTACCCAGCAATTCCAGTCCTAGATATAAACCCAAGAAGTATGTGCTAGCAAGTCTTTTTATGGGCAACATGTAAGAGAGTCTTCATGTCAGCATTGTTAAAATAGCCCTAAACTAGAAATTCAAATGTCCATTAATAGAAGAATAAATGTATAAATTTGGTACATGCAAACAATGGAGCATTTTATAGCAACGAAAATGAATAAACTATAGCCAAACAAGAACACAAAGACTAGATTCCTGACCCACAGAAACTGTGAGATAATATTTGTTGTTTGTGAGATAATGTTTATTGTTATCCGCCATTAAGTTTTGGAGTAATGTTGTATACAGACATGAGTAAGTAATACAAAAATGGTGGTATTGGTAGGGCTTAATAGAATTACTTAGGGGAATTTTTTAAAATTATTAATACCTGCACTCTGCTATGCTGGTATATCCCACAAATCCTGCACACAAGGACATGGGAGGATATCCTATCACTCCCACATGTCTGTGGAACAGTTTGACAATCATCTAGTAGATCTGAAAAGGTTGCTATTTCTTTTTCTCCCAAAACTCTAATAAAAATGAGAACTTAAAAATTACAACCATCAAGTACAACAGAATGTAAAATGAGGCAAGAGTAGATGAGAGACATCAACATAATCTTCAGAAATGAAAAGCATATGGAGAAGTAGTAACTGTTGGGTTTTACCTTCTCCATTCTGCAATGTGCCTGCAGAGCAGGAAGCCTAGGAGAAAGATCCTTATTCCTGCCACAGAATCTTAGAAGTCTCAGGTATATTCCCTTTTAATGCCCTTGCCCTACTGTGGTATGGATTATCTTGATCAGCAACTACTCTAATGCTTATGGTGTACAGAGGCTGGTTGGAAAGTTAAAAAAAAAATGCAGACTGTTTTATATCTTAGTTTTCAGGATATGAATGAGGTTCCAAAAATGAAATGTACTTGTATTAGATCTGGAAGGTAGAAATTAGGGGCAGGCCATCTTCTTGTTCCTTTGACCGTTGCTTCTGGGCAGCATGGATATGGAGACAATGAGTTTTTCTGCTAAATTCTAGGTCCTAGATTTGAGAATGTGGAGATACAGCTGCAGCATGGCAATGGTGGCTTCATGAGCCTTGGGACACAGGTACTAAATTTAGTCTGTTTCACCCCCTGGAGGCCTAGCCTCGCCTCCTTTCCAAGCTCTTCCAGTGAATTTGGAAGCTCCTTATTAGTTGAATTAGATCTCTCTCTGATGGAAAAAAAAATCTAGATTGGCTTCTGTTTCCTCTAATGAACCATGACTGATATACTCATTCTTACAGAATAAAGGAGGTTTACAATCTGGAGAGGTGCCAAAATGGTACTAAAATATCACTCCATGGATTATTTGCTGATTGCAAGTGAAAAAAAATGTAATTTAACTGTGGGGAGCTCTGGCTATTGCCTCCCTAACCCAGTAATAAATGTTAGCATCACTAAAAGTGGACAATCAGAAGTAATGTGCCTAAAATGTGATGTAATATAAAGTACATAACACCAGCTATGCATTTTCCTGACAAAAATGTTTAACTTGAATTGAAATCAGCCTTTATATTTCATCTCCAGTTTACAGGAAATTTAGGGGTAAATGAACATGTTAAATGACACCAAAAAAGAAACAATCAGACCAATCCAGAAGATGGGACAAAGCTAGGGACAATGGGCCCAATTCAACAATTCAATGACATAAAAAAGAGGGAGGGGAGCACCGTTGACATCAAAAGAAAATTAAACCACACAAACCTGAGCAACACATGGTTTTTATTTGAATCCTGGCTTGAAAAAAAAAAACCGTAGAACACATTTTTTGAAACCATTGAGAAAATATGAATATGGTCTGTTACATAATATGAAGATATTATTATTAGTTTTAATTATGATAATGATATTGTTTTTAAGAGAAGCGTTTTAAAGTATTTAGGAGTGAAATGTCATGATGTCTATAATTTAATTTAAAATACTTCATGAAAAGAAAGATGAAGAAGAAATGACCAATTGTTCAATCAAGGAGCAAGTATATTGGTAGCTATTATGGTATTCTACTTTTCTTTTTCTTTTCTTTTTTTTTTGAGATTTTATATTTAAGTAATCTCTACACCCAACATGGGGCTTGAACTTAACAACCTCGAGATCAAGAGTTGCATGCTGTACTGACTGAGCCAGCCAAGCACCCCTTTACTTTCCTTTATATTTGAATATTATAATAAAACTAAAAATAATTAGTGGTAGAAATAAAGTGATGAACTCATAGCTTGAGGCAGTAACTGAGTCAAGGTTGCTTTTACTGTGGACATATTTGTAAGCTGAAGGGAAGAAAGCAATACAGAGAGAGAGGGAGGAACTGGAGTGAAGTCAAGAGGTGGGACAGAACGGATTGTAAGGACATGTGAAGAGTTTGAAGCCAGAAAGGAAGACCAGCACCTATTCCTCTGAGACAAGGACAAAAAATAATGAGTGAAGAGATGACAGCATTCTAAAGTGGAGACAGCGAAATGGGAACATCCTTCTGCTGGAGGAAGACTAAGGATAGACCAAGGATAGACCAAGGATAGAGAAGGTAGCTGTGGGGACTTGAGGAGGATGAGAAAGTTCTGGAAATGATATTGGATAAATTCTTTAGAGATACATTCCTGAAGAGAGGTGTTACCTCTCTTATGAAGTTAGACAGCATCCATTTATAAGTGAAGCAAATCAGGATGATTTTATGATTTCCTTCAGGCATGTTCATCAACCGGGGAATGGAAGAAAGAGCAGAGAATACTAAATTTGCCCTAAAGTGGAGGAAGGGAAAGTGGGACAATCCCACAAATCAAATAGATGAGTGTGGGTGTTTCTAGGTTTTTAGTAAGGCCATACCCAACTAGCTGCTCATAAGAAGCCCCCTGTATGGAGCTTTGAGTAAGACTGGATGAATATTAACACACTAGGACAAGAAAGGCTGAAAGGGATAGGAAGTCATGTTTGCTCTCAAGGATGGTATAATAGGAGTGAAGATGTGGGACAAGCAGAGGGAACGAAAAGTTGTAGTCAAGACAGGAAACACAGAGGGTGAGAGTTTGGAGATTATAAAATTCCAAGTGGTGTTGAGGTCCCATGTGTGACCACCCAGATGTGTAACTGAAGTAGAAACTAGTCGGCCAAGTTATTAGATGAAAATGAACATGGATGTAGTAGGCAGCCTCTGAGACAGCCCCTGAAGATCCCCCCTCCCGTTACTCACACCCTGGTCTAATTCTCTCCCTTTGATTATAGACTGGACCTACTGACTTACTTTTTTTTTTTTTTTAAGATTTTATTTATTTATTTGAGAGAGAGAGAGTTCACAGAGCAAGAGGGAGAGAGAGCACCAGCGGGGCCGAGGGGTACAGGGAGAAGTAGAAGCCGACTCCCCACCAAGCAGGGAGTCTGACGCTGAGCTCAATCCCAGGACCCTGAGATCATGACCCGAGCTGAAGGCAGACGCTTAACCGACCAAGGCACCCAGGAGCCCCTTTACTGACTTACTTTTAACTAATAAAATAAGGCAAAGAATAATGAGCTATCACTTCTGAGATTAGGTTACAAAAAGACTGGCTTCCATCTCACCTGCCCTCTCTTGCTTTTTCATCTGTTTGTTCTATATGAAGCCAGCTGCCATGTTGTGAGCCGCCCAGTGGAGAGACCAACCAGGCAAGGAACTCAGGAAGCCTTCTATCCAACGGCCCATGAAGACATGAGTCCTACCAACAACCACATGAGTGAGCTTGGAGTGACTCCTCCCCAGCCAAGCCTTAGATGACTAAAGTCCAGTTGACACCTCATTGCACCCTGTGAGAGTCCCTGAGCAGAGGATCCAGATAAGTCTTACCCAGGGGCACCTGGGTGGCTCAGCTGATTAAGCATCCCACTCTAGATTTCCACTTGGGTCATGACCTCAGGGTTGTAAGATCAAGCCCCACATCGGGCCCTGTGCTGGACATGAAGCCTGCTTGGGATTCTCTCTCTCCCTCTGCCTCTGCTCCCCCATCCCCTGATCTCTCTCTAGCTCTCTCTTTAAAAAAAAAAAAAAAAAAGTCTTGCCCAGATTCCTGATGCACAGAAACCGTAAGATAATAAGTATTGTTTAAAGGTGATAAGTTGAGGTGATTTTATATGCAACCACAGATAACTAATACAATGGATGTTGATGTCTGAAGAAGGACAGAGGACAAGCTAGAAAGGAAAACCATGCAGCCAGGAGCAGTAGGCCTCCTAAAGACTTAAAGCAGAGCTTCTCCAATGTTCATGATGCCTACAAATCACTTACGGGTCATGTTAAAATTCAGATTCTGATTCAGCATTTCTGGGGCTTGAGGTAGGTAAACAGGAGTTAGGAGAATCCGAAACAATATGCTTGTGGAAGCGGACAAACTGTTCACTAAAATAAAGAGGCAGATTAAGGCATATATAAGCTAGGGCCTACAGGGAGGCCAGGGAATAATAATAGAAGGATCAGATAAGCAGATCAGTCTGGGTGAAAACATAATGCACTGAGTATTGCCTAAGACTATCTTTTATGGGTTCTCCACGGTATGGTGTTTGGACAGGTCTCTCATGGTTAGGGAATAGGATTCTCTCTGTCTCTCTCTCTCTCTCTCTCAGTACCTACCTACCTCTATTTAATAAAAACTGATTTAGAAAGGCCATTAGGGTAGATGGAGAAATAACTCATTCATTTAACAACCCTAAACTGAGCACTTATGTGCTAGGCATTGAGCAACAAAGTAGATGAGAGAGGCCCTGTCCCCATGATGGAAACAGCAGAGGAGACAGATGTATCAAGAATACAAGTTGATTGGCCTTATAATAGAGGTATGAAAGTTATGGTAGCCTGACCAAGGAAGTGATTAATTCCTCCCAAGAACCCAGAGGTAAAGGAAGGTTCAAAGACCAGGTGAGGTGTGCCCTGGGCCTTTAGCGGAGTACACATTGAAAGGTAGTCAGGGAATTCTAGGTAGATTGGTTTGTAAATAAAACTTCCTCAGAACCCTTCCTTGTACCAGTAGCTGATGCTCACACAGCAACAGACTTCTCATCTTTGTTCGGTTTCCTTTGTGGGAAGAGAACTTGCAAACTGTCCAACATAAATATTGCCCCACTTGGCTGCTATATTTCTCATTGTCAATGATTAAATTGATTTTCTGATACAAATTAGACTCACATGAGTTTGGGATGCAAGAGCCAGTTCTTCTCAGGGCCTGAGCCAGCCAGGATCAAGCCAAGATGGAGTGACCCAGATTTACAAGGACAGAAAACGCAGACAACCTAGAAGGGCAACATCTTTTCTGACCAGCCCCCCCCTCCCCCTCTGTACACAGTGAATGACAAACCTAGAGGACACAAGGATGCTAACATTGTTTACCGAAAGGTACCAAAGGCAAATACTGTAAGACTTAGGGTTGGGGTAAGAACCTTGAAAGAAAGCTAGCCAGAGACCTAATGAACATATTTGAATAGACACAGAATTGGGGGTACTGCAGTCATTTGCGTGCATCAACAGCGAGCCCTTGGTACCATGCTTTTATGCTTTCGGCCACAGCAAAGACCAATAAAGAGAAGAGAGCTTGCTGAACTGTTCCTGAAGCCTCTTTGAAATTGTACAGAAGGTCAGTTTGACATCACACACTAATGCTCTGCTTGATCAAGTCTGACCAGTTTTTCTCTCAGTTAATAGGGCAGTGCTTTCCCTGCTCTGTGATTTCCCACTGGCCTTGAACTGCTGTGGTAGCAGCAGGGACAGATGGAACCCCAAGCCAAGGGTGCATGTGCCTACCTGGGCACCCTCAGTGAAGGCGCCCTGGGCGGCCACACCCTGCCCCGGCTCCAACTTGAATTGAGTCAAACACGGCCATCCCAACATAAAACTGTCACCGTGCCCTTGGCCCGCCCTCTTGTATTGAAGTCTTAAGGTTTTGAGTTCCACGACTCGTTTTTCTCTTCACGGTATAAAATTCTATGTGAGAGTCCTCAAAAGAAAATTCCAAAGGCATTATTTTTCCCCACTGAAATGTTTATGTCACACTTGAACAGCAGATCTGATTCACATACAGCGTCAAACATTTCATTACTCTTTGTTACTGCTCGGTCTTTGTCAGTATGCGCATGTGTGTTTTTAGAGAGTTGAAATCAGGGTGTTCATTATCCTGTTTATTAAATTGATTTCACATTTGCCACCTTTAGGCACAGACACAGAGACACACACTCGTGCCTCAGGGTAGGCCAGATTCTTATCATTTAAAGCAGGTACAGAGTATTCCAGTGTAGTGAGAGGGCAGGATTTGCTTAGCCCTGCCCTTTATTATTGCGTTTTGGTTTGTTCTCAGTTTTGAATATTGTGAATAAAGCTATTATGTACATCCTTGTACAAATTGCCCTTTTTTCTCTTAGGTTATTGACTTGGAACATATTTCCCCAAGGAAGGAGCCAATGGGTAAACAGTGAGGAATCACTGAAGGACTACAAGCAGAAAAAGGGCATGTCATATTTTCATCATTAAAACATCTGTCCAGGGAGGGTAATATGTATTCCAGGGTTCTTATGAACACTAAATGAGGTCAAGAAGTTGAAGGAAGAGTAAAGAAATTGTGCAGACACAGATCATTCTACTCAGAATGTTCTCAGGAAGTCTACCTATCAGAGTCTAATCATAGTTAGCTGCAGATCATCCATGGATTGCATCACACAATCACACACTCAAAGTGTTTTTCTTGGGTTCTTATTTTATCTCTGTATGCTGAGGACAATACAGCACCACAAGAAGCAGTGGATCCCAACAAATACCCATTAAAAAACAGACCTGTCCTTTGTCTCATGGGTAAGCACCTGTTTCAGGAACCCAAACCAACCTCAGAAGCAGGAAAGTGGCCTCCTCTGAAGCATGACAACTTCTGTGACCTGATAAAGAGAAAGGAGACATTATCTAGTCTAGACATTGGCTTAAGGGCAGCTCCTCACATTTCTCTTCTCTCTTTTCATTTTATTCATTGTAATCCTCTTATTCTATTTAAGTCCTGTTTTTTGCTTCTCTCTCTGCTCTTAAGCACTCAAAATGCTCTGGCTTCACCACCTCTGGGCTCTGTGTTCTATCTGAAGAGGTGATCTTGATGGTCTCTTCTGGCCGTTGGAGCTCTGAGATCGGGGGCTCTGTAGTTCTGCCCACTCTCTGGATGGCAAGGCCTGGTCTGGCTCCAACCTCGGTATTCTCACACCATGAACCCCTGGCTCTTCAGGTAACTCTGTCAAGGTGCGGCATCGGAATCGCCTAAAAACATGCTAAAATGCAGGGTCCTGGCTCCAGGCCTGTGGAATCAGAGTCTCAGGAGTGACGCCTAGGAAGCTGGGTTGTTATTGTTGTTTTAATAAAAGGCAAACATGTATTCAACAAACATGGCCACCGCCTTAAAGGAACACCTATCCCTGCAAATCCCTTCACTCCTTACCTTCCCAGTCATTAGCTCTTCTTCTTCAAGGTTCTGCTTTCTGAAACAGGTCAAAACAGTCACAGCAGAGTCACATCAAAGACAACAGGTTCAAATGATAGGACTGGCATCAGAGAGACGCACAAGGGAGAAGGCCTTTTCAATCCCACTTATTCCAGTCCTACCTGCTCTGCAGTTGCCTAATCTATACCATTAAGGCTGGCACTAAATGTGACATTGGACGACTGTCATAGGTAGAAGTGTGTCTCCCCCATATCCCACCCCAAATTCACATGCTGAAGCCCTAGCTGCCAGCATCTCAGAATGTGACCTTATTTGGAAATAGGGTCTTCACAGATATAATTAGTTAAGATGAGGTAATACTGGAGTAGGGCAAGCCTCTAATCCAAGACGACTGGTGTCTATAAAAAGGGAAAATTTAGACACAAAGAGATAAGCACACAGGGAGAACACCATGTGAACATAAAGGTTAAGATTAAAGTGATGCCGGGCGCCTGGGTGGCTCAGTCATTAAGTGTCTGCCTTCGGCTCAGGTCATGATCCCAGGGTCCTGGGATCGAGCCCCGCGTCGGGCTCCCCGCTCAGCAGGAAGCCTGCTTCTCCCTCTTCCACTCCCCCTGCTTGTGTTCCCTCTCTTGCTGTGTCTCTCTCTGTCAAATAAATAAATAAAATCTTTAAAAAAAAAAAAAGATTAAGGTGATGCATCTATGAGGTCAGAATGCCCCAGACTGCCAACAAATCACCAGATGCCAGAAGAGAAGCATGGGACAGATCCTCTCTCCCAGCCTTAGGAGGAATCCACACTGCCAACATCTTGATTTCTCTCTTCTAGCTTCCAGAACTGGAAGGCAATACATTTCTGTTGTTAAGCCATTCAGTTTGTGGTGCTTTATGGCAGCCCTTTGCAAACGAACACCAAGACCTTCGTTACATTCCTGGCTTGGTTATGGGGACCTTAGGCTATCACTCTAGCTCCTCTGGGCTGCCATCTCATCAGAAAGACAGAAAATATGTTGTGTTCAACAATGAGATCTGTGTGACAGCACCTGTGAAGCATTGACTGTTAGTGAAATTATCATTCACCAAGTGGCCAGTTGGGGAACTGCTTTGGGAAGACCATAAAAGAATTTCTTGATAACCAAGAATGATCTTTACTATATAAAGACAGCACCAGATATGTAGGTGCCTTCAGTTAGCCAAAATGTGTGGTTAGTACAGAAGAATTCCCTGTGCTCCGGTCCAGAGCCAACCCCTCCACTTGTATATCAGATTGTACCCCTTCTCGCCTGGTCAAGAACATCACTCCTGCATTCTCTCCTTTCCCGATTACTCCATCTTGATGTCCTTTGCTGAAACCTCTTTTTCTCCCAACTTATTAATGTTGGCATGCTCAAAGGCTCAGTCCCCAGACCTCTTCTCTATCCACACTCATTTCCTTAGTGATCTCATTCAGCCTTTGGCTTTAAATACCATCTGTATGCCAACAACTCCCACATTTATAACTCCAGCCCAGACTTTTTTCCCCTGAACTCCAGATTTGTATATCCAACAACTTGCAGCCTTCTCCATCTTGATGATCATAGGTATCTAACTCATCTGTTTTTTTTTTTTTCTTTCTTACACACCATGTCTAATCCATAGCAACTCCAATGGACTCTACCCACTAATGCTACCCAAAATCTGACTACTTCTCATCACTTCCACTATTACAACCTAGTCTATGTCAGCATTGTCTCTCTTTCAGATAAATGAAATTGTGTTCTATCTGGTTTCCCCCTTTCCACTCTTGCTTTCATACAATCAGCTCACAACACAGCAGTCAAAGTGATCTGGTTATAACATGAGAGAACATGTCACTCCTTTGCTCAAAACCCTCTAATAGAGACCCATGTCATTCAGAATAAAAATCCTACAGTGTAAAAGTAGAAGTCTCTACAGTGGCCTACAGGTCCTTGTTCCTTCTCCCATCTTCCACAATCCCCTCCCCACCCCACTGCTCCAGCCACCCTGGCTTCCTGATATTCTTCAAACCTACCAAACACACTCCTGTGTGGCTGTTTCCTTTGTCTGGTGTGCTCTTTCCCTAGACGTTCACTTGGCCAATCTTTTCTTTTTTTCTTTTTTTAAGATTTTATTTATTTATTTGAGAGAGAGAACACATGAGAGGGGATAGGGTCAGAGGGTGAAGCAGACTCCCTGCCGAGCAGGGAGCCCGATGCGGGACTTGATCCCGGGACTCCAGGATCATGACCTGAGCCGAAGGCAGTCGCTCAACCAACTGAGCCACCCAGGCGCCCCTGGCCAATCCTTTCAACTCCTTCAAGCTTTGCTCAAATGTTACCTTCTCAATAAGGCCTACTCGGACTATTCTATTTAAAATTGCAACCAGCTCCCAACAGTTTCAATTCCTCTTATTCTGCTCTTCTTTCTTTTTCTAGAACACCAATAGACTCCTAGCATACACTATGTACCGTACTTATTCATTATGTCTATTGCTAATTATCTATCTCTCCACACTAGAATACAAGTTCCATGAGGGCACGAATCTTTGTTTTGCTCACTGATCTATTTCAATCTCCAAGAACAGTGCCTATCACATAGCAGGCACTCAATAAATATTTGTTGAATAAATGAAAGATTAAGAAAATAGGAATTTCTATTTCTCTTTAAAAAGGATGTCTTATTTTTTTGGTGCAAATTCTCATCCTGAATTGAAAGCTAAAGGACTCATCTGTCAAGTTCCCAGTGAGTGGTTTGGCAATTATATCAACTACAGGCAGGTCCTCTTAGGTCGATAGACACCTGAGGCTATTTATTTTATTGGTGAAAGCTTGGTGTGAGAGCATTTTGGTCCAGTTCACGAAAACAGCAGTGTTCTAACCAGCAGCTCCAATAAACCTTACACATTCTTGAGCCCGTAAGTCCTGGCCTCTTGCCTCTCTACACATCCATTCATCCAACTAAGAAGAACTTCTTGTTGGAGCACATAGGAGCACTTGATTAGTAAGAGCAATGGGAAGGAACACAATCTTCTTCCTCTTCTGCCCCGGGGACAAACCTTTACAGTGACCAGATCTTTGCTCAGTACATACAGCATGTGATGAGAAAGATTTTGCATCTCTTTCCACAAATACTGGATGGCTTGCCCAATGTCCAGAGACAGATAAAGTAAACACATGGAGCCATACACTGATACAGTCTTATTCCAAGACAAGTTGTGTTTACCTCCGGGATTGTCAGTTGGTACAGGGCCATCAAGATCCAGAGAGACTAGTAGGCTGAGAGACGATTCATCCAAAAGAGTGTGTTGCCCATAATTTTCTGATTTCAATCTTCCTATCTATACCTCTTGCTTGTCCCTTGCTCCACTACACTAGCAGTCTCTTGTAACTGGGACTGGCTTATTAATTCATGAACTCTGAAGCCAAATTGTGTGGGTTGAGTCCCAGCATTAGCACTTACCAGCTGTATGAGCTTGGACAAGTTATTTAACCTTTCTGTGCCTTGATTTTCTAGACTGTTAAATGAGCATAATAACACTACCTGCCTCATGGGATTGTTGTAAGGATGAAGTGAATTAATACATATTTACATATAAAAATCACTTAGCACAACATCTGGCATGTAGGAAGTTATGAATATATATACTATAAATATGTATTCATATGTGTGTATATACGTATACATGTGTGTCCTCATTTATGTAATTAGAAGCATTTTGTACCTCGGTGAGGTGACAGAAATTATCTAAGATTGTCTTTCAATGTAACCCCTGCATTAGAATCATGAATGAGCCAGCTGTTTGCTGAAAAGATTCTAACAAGGTGTTAGGGAGAAGGGTTGAAGCTTAAACCCCAATGTGATTATATTTGGAGATAGGGTTTTTAGGAGTTAATAATATTAAATGAGGTCATAAGATTGGGGTCCTAATCTCATAGGATTGATAGCTTTATAAGAAGAGGAAGAGACAGAGAGATCTCTCTTCCTCTCTCTCTCTGTGCACCCACTGAGGAAAGACCATGTGAGGACACAGCAAGAAGGCAGCCATCTGCAAGCCAGGAAGAGAACTCTCATCAAGAATTGAATTGGCCAGCACCTTGACCTTAGATTTCCCAGCCTCCAGAAGTGTTAGAAATAATTTTTTGTTGTTTAAGTCACCCAGCCTGTAGTATTTTATTATGGTATCCTGAGCAGACTAAAACAAGTTGAAACAGGATGAGTGCCCAGATGATCCCAGATAATGGAGGTTTGTTGCTGGGATTCATGGGCCACCATGGGATGTCCTCTGCTTCGTGGCAGCTATTCTTAGTCACAGGGCTTCCCAGATAGGGATATCTATAGGCTCATGGAGAAATGAAACAAAAGCTCAGCATGGATTAGGATATTGCCTACTCTTGGTTTAATTAGTATTTGTATTTCCTGGTTGAGTTTGTCACCATCTAACACAGAGTGAGCCCTATCAAGCAGTTTGACACCAAACTCATCTTGGCCTCCTTCTGACTAATTCGTTCCCAGGAAACTTTGGTTCTAAGCACGTGTGGCTGGAGCAGTAGCAGCGGTTTCACATGGTAAGAAATATAACAACTTGGGCACCTGGGTGGCTCAGTTGGTTAAGCAACTGCCTTCGGCTCAGGTCGTGATCCTGGAGTCCCGGGATCGAGTCCCGCGTCGGGCTCCCTGCTCAGCAGGGGGTCTGCTTCTCCCTCTGGCCCTCTTCCCTCTTGTGCTGTCTCTCATTCTCTCTCTCAAATAAATAAATAAAATCTTTAAAAAAAAAAAAAAGAAATATAACAACTTTATGCAGAACAAACCTTTCTCAGAAAGGGCTGCCTAGAAGACACTCAGCTTCAGGGCTGTCTCCATAGTATAGAGTCCTTTCCACGACAACAAAGCTTGAAAACAGCCACGTTGAGGTAAACTGTTCTATAATGCTCCTTGTGTCAGTTTTCTAGGACTGCTGTAATGAAGTACCACAAACTGGGTGGCTTAAAACAACATAAATTTGGGACGCCTGGGTGGCTCAGATGGTTAAGCGTCTGGGATCAAGCCCCATGGTGGGCTCCCGGCTCATCAGGGAGTCTGCTTCTCCCTCGCCCTCTGCCTCTCCCCCTTCTCATGCTCTCTCTCTGTATCTCTCTGTCTCAAATGAATGAATAAAATCTTTTTTTTTTTTAAAGATTTATTTATTTATTTGAGAGAGCGAGAGTACATGAGAGGTGGGAGGGTTAGAGGGAGAAGCAGGCTCCCCGCCGAGCAGGGAGCCCGATGTGGGACTCGATCCCGGGACTCCAGGATCATGACCTGAGCCGAAGGCAGTCGCCCAACCAACTGAGCCACCCAGGCGCCCCTTAAAAATTTTTTAAAAAATAAAACAACATACATTTTATTCTCTCACTGTTCGGGAAGCCAGAAGCCCCAAATCAAGGTGTTATCAGAGCCATGCTCCCCTTGAAGGATCTAAGGAAGAATTATTCCTTGGCTCTTCAAACTTCTGGTGACCTCAAGCCTCCCTTTGCCTGTGTCAGGATAACTCCAATTTCTGCCTACATTCATCTTCGTAGGCCTTCTCTGTGTGCATTTCTTGTATCCCCCTTCTATTCTTCTAAGAACACCAGTCACTGGATTAAAGCCCATTTAAATCCAGTATAACTTCATCTTAACTACATTTGCAAAGATCCAATTTCCAAATAAGGTTACATTCTGAAGTTCTGGGTAGACATGAATTTTGGGTGGGGTGGAGGGACACTATTGAACCCACTATATTGCTTTAGTTAAGATTCTTTAGTTGAAAAGTACAGAAAAACACACGAGTCATATTACAGAAAAAAAAAAAAAAAAAGAAAGACAGGATTTGTCCTGTCTAGGACACAGGAGTGTTTTACAGAATCCCAGACAAGTAAAGCAGTCAGGCGAAGAGGAAGAACCCAGAACTGTGCAGTTATCCAAAGTATTAGTCCTCTCCATGCCCCCCCCCGCCCCCACACTTATCTCAGTTCCCCCCTGCCTATCAGCTTCATTCTCTCTCTAGACTGGCTTTCTCCACATCTCCCTGCCCTCAGCAGGCAGCAGATGACCAACCCATTTATCCACAGTTTACATTTCTGTTCAAATAATCAGTTCAGACTGGATAGACTTGGTCCCGATTCTAAATTCCCCAAAGAATCTGATTGGCCCATCTAGGATTAATTGTTCAATCCTGGTCCAATCCATTGTGGGTAGGTGGGTGGAGTGATGTGGTAAATCCAACTGGGGGATGGGAAAGCAACTCTCAGAGAAAGATGAATCACCGGGAGCAGGGTGGGTAACCCAAAAAAGGTCTACACATGTCTTGTGTTTTATAGCACTAAACAGAGAACAAAGTGTTTTTGTGTATAATCTCATTCGATTTGTGCAAATTCATTCAGAGTAGGCATAATTGGCCTTTTGCCTATTTTACAGATGTAGAAACAGACTCAGAGAGATGAGATAACTAGCCCATAAAGGTGGTCACTGTCAGAGGCCAGACACAACATCATGTCTTCTGACTCCTGGCCTGACTCTTTCACCTCAACACGCAACACAGAAATGTAATAGCTTCGTAGTTTGCATTGCAACCCAACGTCACTTACGCCTAGTTTTATTAACCAAGCTTACAAATACACTTGCAAAAATAAAATTTCCTGGTCTGAAGATTACAGCCATTCTATTCTTGTCCAACTCACCCAGTTTTTCCCACCTCTCATTTTCCTTCTTTTTTCCTGGGGCACAGTTTCTTCACCATTCTAATCCCCTTGACATTCTCCCAGAAAGTTTTCACCGGGATTTAGTATACTAAAATGAAAACAGAAATCATTTTCTTTTTCATGTTTGAACTCAAACCCTCCTCCTTTGCATTTTATTTTATTTCCTCCTTACTAATTCTGGCATCCACTCAATTCACAGTGTTTGGGGAAATGGGGCTGTTTTGGGCTACCCCTCTTTAGTTCTTTTATTCATTGCTTACATTTTCTCTGATTCAGGCTCCTTCTTCTCATTTTTTTACTCATTGGATTTCCCAATCTCATGGCCTCCTAGTAAATGATTTTGCCTTCTGTTTACTGAAACTCCATTAATTACCCAGGCCTTGTTTAATTCCCTTGAACTTTCTGTCTCTATTTTATATTCAGCTTCTTTCCATTATCTCAGGGAAAAATCATTCCTCTCCTCTTTAGAGATAAAAGTTTTCTCTCCTAAATCTGCCTAGAACCATCAGCCTCACATAATTCCTTCTTTCTAACAATTGTCTTTAGCTTTCATTTTTTAGGTTCTCATTTTTTTCCTGGGGAAAAACGACAATAATCCAAACCTTTGATAGGCCTTGCTGCCCCTTTCTGTCTTTGTAGCCATCCCTCTGGAATAAACGGTCTCTGCCCACTACCTTCATGTTGTGCTCCCCATTCCTTCCCTTTTTTCAGTCTGGTGTCTCTCTCCACCACTCTGTTGAAACTGTGCTTTTTGAAAATGTCTTCCATTTCTCTCTCACTTTGTTCATGTTTTCTTCTTTTTTTTTTTTTTGAAGATTTATTTATTTATTTATTTGAGAGAGCGCACACACAGAGGGAGAGAGAGAGAGGGAGAAGCAGACTCCTCACTGAGCAGGGAGCCTGACACAGGGCTGGATCCCAGGACCCTGAGATCATGACCTGAGCTGAAGGCAGACACTTAACCTACTGAGCCACCCAGGTGCCCCACTTTGTTCATGTTTTCCCTTAAATAGTCAAACGTCGTTATAAGAGCTGCTTTAACAATCTTATCTGCTAATTCTATCCATCTTTATCATTCCTGGGTCCTTTGGGGGTGATTTTTCTTCTGGTTATAGGTTACATGTTCCTGCTTCTTGGCACATTTAGTAAATTTTTATTGGATGCTGGACATCGTGAGTTTTACATTGTTGAGTGTCTGGGTTTTGCTGTCTTCCTTTTAAAAATTGTTGTGTTTTGTTATGGTAAGCAATAAAGGTACTTGATCCTTTGGGGACTTGTTTTTAAGCCTTTTTAGGGTGGATGTAAAGTCACCTTTATTCTAGGAGTAGTTTGGTAACATTACTAAAGCATGGTTTTTCAAGGGTTCCTGTAGAACACTCCTGGTGATCAATGAGGACTCTCCTCTCTGCCTAGTGAGAACTTGAGCAATCCCAGCCCTGTGTAAGCTCAGGAACTATTCAGTTCACAGCTCCCCAGCCTCTCTCTACCTAAACTGTGGAATTTCACTGTACTCAGCAAAGACTCCAAATAAAGCCATACAGACTTCTGGAACTCTTTTTCTAGGTAGTTTCCTCCTCTCTGCAACTCTTCCCTACAAACTTCCAGCAGCTTCAGCCCTCCTGAATTCTGATCTTTGTCACTTCAACTTAATAAAACTGTTGTGTTTTACACAGAATCTACCTTCCTACTCTGTGGCCAGGCAGGTGTCTCCAGGCAGAAAGCCATGGCCATCTTAGAGCTACCCTCTTCAAGGGAACACAGTCCCATGCTACCTGTTGTCCAAAGTCTGAAAACAGTTGTTACCTATATTTTGTCCAGTTTCCTAGTTGTTTAAGGTTAATCTCAGTCCCAATTATTCGATCATGGCCAGAAGATGGAGTGCCTGAAACTGCTCTTTTGAAGAATACCAGTGATTGCTTCTAAATAATTCCAAAGCTTTTCATTATTCTTCTTGTGCTGGTGGCCACATTTGGGTCACAAAATTCTCCTCCCTTAGACCATCCTACCTCCCTTACCATTCCTTCCCTAGCTGTTATTATCTTCTCTTCTCTAGAGGGCCTGGCGATTAAGCAAGCTCAATTATTAAGCAGGTCATAGTTGATGCTAGCAATTTCCAGTCTGATCAGGGAACACAGTTGCAAGTATCCAGGCAGTGGTCTCTAGACAAAATCACCACAGTTAGCATTTAACAAACATTTGGTGATTGGTTTTAGGTCCTCTATATCCTCATCCATTAGCAGACGGTTGAGAGTTGAGTGTGTTTAATATGTACATATTTTAGTATTGAAGCTATTATTTTCCAATCTCAATTGGGGGAGTTCTGAAGGCTTTTCTATTCTTAAGAATGTATGCTTGAATAATTTGAAATTCAAATTATCAAGAATGTAAATTTTGCCAGATTTATTGTATTCCATTTTTTTTCCTTGATATGTCCCTTTCAACTTGTATAATTCCTCTGTTTGTTCTTCCCAGAGCAGACCCAATATTTATTCTTTTTTCCTTTGCATATGTGTTTCTGTTCTGGGTAGCTTAGCAATATGCTAAAATATTCAGACTTTGTTATCTCAGATAAAATTATGTAGGTTAATATCTTTATTATAAATTATGTTTTTCATTTACTTTGGCTAATGATTCCAGACCCCTACAGTTAAGAGTCATCCATAAATTCAGGATGATTATGCTGCCACTGAGATGGAAGCCTCATTTTTCCCCTGAGGACATTCCCATTAATTATACATAACTCCTCCATGTATTCAGTGTAAAACAAATTTAACTGCATCAAAAAAAATGGCTGTGATAAACAGAATAATGATTAAAAAATAATCTAGTATTCCACATTTGTCAAAAGAAAATAACTTAGATACTCATCACTTGCTGTAGCTTTTATTGATATAAGATGATAATAAGATAACCAAACATTAAGCAAAAGTTAATTGTGTATCTTTCAATTATTCTTCCAACTCTTTTTTAAGAAACTTGTCAACACAAGCTTGATGCCTTGAGAAATAATGCCACTTTAAAGGAGTCATTATCAAGCTCAAACGGACAACTTAGTGTTTAAAATCAGGGACAATTAAATATTTGCTTATCATAGGCATTAATTTGATGCCCTTTAGACCTTGTTTCATCTCCTTTAACAATGTTTAAAAAATGGGGGTGTCTGGGTGGCTCAGGTGGTTAAGTTCTGCCTTCGGCTCAGATCATGATCCCAGGGTCCTGGGATCGAGCCCCACATCATGGCTCAGTGGGGAGTCTGCTTCTCCCTCTGCCTCTGCCCCTTCCCCTGCTCATGCTGTCTCTCTCTCTCTCAAATAAATAAATAAAATCTTTTGAAAAAAAGTATGTTTAAAAAATGGACAGACTGATTTTTAAGAAATGCCTCTCATGGATAATGGTTTACTTAAAAAGAGTTTTTAAAAATCCTGTGTTGTTTGGCATCCCTGGCTGCCTATGTATGAAAGAATATAAACTGAGGCGGCATCCACAAATATACAATATATTTTAAAGATGCCATAAGAAAACTGATACTGAATAATAGAATCTTTCTCTTCGCCTAAAAAACAACCGTTGAGGCAAGGGTATATGCTAATATAACTAGAAAGAAGGAGATAAAATACCAGAGCAGCAAGAGTGAGTAGAAAGGAAGTCGATCAGGGATGGAGAAATAGTAAATACAAAGTGGCACATTAGGGGACTGATGACGGCTTCATGAGAAACACGGTGAGTTGCTTGTTCACACCATATGGAATCATGGTGCCCAGAGTGGTCCCTCAAGGAGGAAGGGTAAAGAGTTAATATACTAGCTCCTCTTCAACCTGCTGTCTTTCTTTGGGCAAAGTAGACCTCACAGGGCGATAAGTCCCTTGCACTCCTGGGCTGTGTAACCCAAGACCTCTCTAGGCAGCCCCTGGGGAAGCTGCAGCCTGAGTGAGGCACAGTGCTGCCTCTGAGTCTGGAAGTGGTGGGAGGAGTCAGAGGCTCCAGGACTCAGGTTGAGCTGGCTTGACACTCATGGTTCCACTGCAGCTCTGACCGTGTGGGTGTGATGGAGGCCACGCCTGAGATGGTCCTCACACCAGGGGAGGTAAACACCATCAGTGCTCTCTATCAGCGAGCAGCTTGAAGGTCAGTGAGGCAAATCTGGGGAAGCATATAAGATAGGTCCAATATTCTCTTTATTGTTATTTAAACCCTCTGTATCAAAGTTCCATTTAAAACACATTTTTTTGAGCATCTACTCTTTGCCAGCCTTTGTGCCAGGGGCACACAGATAAAGAAAACAAGACCCCTGGCATCATAATTAACTATAGTTTAATATAATACCAAGACACTGGGACTTTATTTTTTTTATTTTTTATTTTTTTAAAGATTTTTATTTATTTATTTAACAGAGAGAGAGAGAGCACAAGCAGGCAGAGCGGCAGACAGAGGGAGAGGGAGAAGCAGGCTCTCTGCCAAGCAGGGAGCCCGATGCGGGGCTCGATCCCAGACCCTGGGATCATGACCTGAGCCGAAGGCAGCCACTTAACTGACTGAGCTACCCAGGCGCCCCTATTTTTTTTTAATTAATTTATTGATTTAAGTAATCTCCACACTCAACATGGGGCTCAAACTCATGACCCGAGATCAAGAGTCGCATGTTCTACCCACTGAGCCAGCCAGGTGTCTCAAGACACTAGGACTTTTTTTTTTTTTTTTTAAGATTTACTTACTTATTTTAGAGAGAGAGAGAGAGCACACAGGGCAGAGGGAAAGAGAAAGAGACTCTCAAGCAGACTCTGTGCCGAGCGCAGAGCCCGATGCAGGGATGGATCCCACAAACCTGAGATCAAGATCTGAGCTGAAACCAAGAGTCGGATGTTTAGGGGCGCTTGGGTGGCTCAGTCGTTAAGCATCTGCCTTCAGCTCAGGTCATGATCCCAGGGTCCTGGGATCAAGCCCCACATCAGGCTCCCTGCTCTGCAGGAAGCCTGCTTCTCCCTCTCCCACTCCCCCTGCTTGTGTTCCCTCTGTCGCTGTCTCTCTCTGTCAAATAAAAATTAAAAAAAAAAAAAAAAGTCAGATGTTTAACCAACTGCACCACCCAGGTGCCCCGATACCAGAACTTTATTTATTTAATTTAAATTCAATTAATTAACATATAGTGTATTATTAGTTTCAGAGGTAGAGTTCAAGTGATTCATCAGTTATATATAACACCCAGTGCTCATTACATCATGTGACACTGGGACTTTAAATGAAAGAAGTGAATTCTGTTTAGGAGAGAGCAAGTAGACTACAATGATGAGAACATGGATGAATAAGGTAGCTTTGTCTAATTCGGGTGTGACATGTGGAAGGGAAGGGTAAAGATGGGTGATAGATGTAGAAGATTAACCAACAGTATGCATCGTATCTCTTGAGCACAGGAATAGGACTATATATGAGTGATTACCTCTAGCAGTTTAGGATCTCTTGCTTCTTAAACTTTCTACTGTGATGGCCACATATAAGGCAATGTGGCAATTAAGAAAATATCCAACTAATCGTGATTTAAACCATGGGTGCATCAATTACTGACCTGTTAAGTTCAAGGCAGGTCATCCCAGAGTGGTTTTGGAAACAAAAGTGTCACCATAGTTGGTTTGCAACCTTGGGAGTTCCCTAAGTGAAATCTGAAACTGGCTCTATACATGGGGGCAAGGAGAGACCAAAGAAAGAGGAGGATCATTCCAGATTGGTAGGTGGCAGTTTTAATAGGCAAGGGGACTTACATACGAGGTTCATCTTGGGTAGCCACAAGACAAGTAGATCTGTATGTCCACTCACCAGAATCTTAAAGGTTTATATATAGAGGCCTTAATGGGGTTCAGTCACATACACAGTTCAGATAGTCTCAACAACACATCACTTTCTCAAGTTGTGCCCCTGAAATGGCTCTGGCTATAGAAATGGTGGGCAGAAAGGTATACTCCAAGGACAGGGAAGAAGATGAAGAACCTTTGATTGCTTGGGTCCAGTTTGTGGGTCAAACAGTGGTCACATCCTCTTGATGACCTCCTCCAACACCAAAAGCCCAGGGTCTGTCTTGTGTTCTGCCATCTTTAACTTGTTGCTTTCATCCTTAGACTCATTGCCTCATAATCTCAAAATAATTGCTGCAGCTCCAAACATTAGTCTTCACAGAACACGAGAAAGAGAGGAAGAACAGGGACAACAGAAGCTTTCCTCTCAAGTACTTCCTACTTATCAAAAAGCCTACTTTCCCAGAGGCTACTTGTGGACATCCTTTTATACCCTATTAACCTAAAGGGGGCTGCATGTCCCAACCCTAGATCAATCAGTGGATAAAGAGATTAAGATTGCCATTACTAACTTAAATCAATCAAGATATATCCTCTGTGGCTGAGTACGTAATTGCACATCAAAATTGGCCTCCTTCTTGATCTTCTCGATTCTAGCCAATGTGTTCTAACAAACTGATGATGTCACTGTTGTGCTTGAAATCTTTCTATGGGTTTTCCTTGTCTATAGGGCAAGTCCAAGTTCCATGACCATTCCTGTTTCTTTGTGTTTACTCTTCAATTTCATCCTTTCTGGCTCTGCCAAGGGCACTCCGTTTCAGACACGGAATTAGCTGAAATTCCCAGAATGCACCATGCCTGCTGTTACCTCTAATGCTTTGTATACGTTGTCTCTTCTGACTTTCACCATTGCCTTCATAGTGACTACAACTTCTTTTTCCTTTTGTTTTATTAAGTTTTCATTTTAATTCCAGTGTAGTTAACATACAGTATTATAGTAGTTTCAGGTGTCCAACACAGTGATTCAACACTTCCATACATCACCTAGTGCTCATCACAACAAGTGCCCTCCTTAGTCCCCATCACCTATTTCCCCCATCCCTACACCCACCTCCCTTCTGGTAACCATCAGTTTATTCTCTATTACAACTTATTTTTCAAACATAGACTTAAATCCTCTCTCCTCAGAAAGCCTTCCAGGATGTTTCTCCTCTTGTCCCAAAAGCACCCTGATTCAGTTTCCACCCCTCTGTGACATTTACAGCCTTGTGATAATTACTTATTTATTCATCTATCTCCTTGACTGGAAATCCCCTGGTGCCCAGAATGCAGAAGCCACTTAAAAAGTGCTGATTAAATGTAAAATCCCTATAGATGTATGCTATCAACCTCAACCACATCTTTATCTGTTTGATTTGTTACTTGTTGAACCCTAACCCTGGGGACTACTGCTACAGTCCCCACCCTCCCATGGCGCAAGTACAGTCCTCGACTCCCTCTTCCTCAGCAGGAAATCTCAACATCTACTTCTTAGAGTTCACTGATGAAATTAAGTTCAAAGTCCTTAATCTTCCCTAATTTTCCTCAAGTCTCATTCTCAATATTTAATACTTCTCTCTTACTCTCTTCATCCCTCTCATTTGAAAGGAAAAGGTATCTCTTCTTCCTATGGATCTCATGACTTCCACCTCCTCCCTCGGACCTCTCTTTCCAGAATCTTCCATCTTCTCTCTGTTACCTGCTAGCACTCCAGTCTCTAAAACACCCAGCAGACTGGTTATATCTTAGAAGATTCCTCTCCTCTCATCAATGCCTTCAAACCTAGCATAGGTTGTTAGTACTGATGACTCAAATACCAGATACAGTGTATAGGCGTGTTTCATTTGACTCACATATTTTTAAAATTGGAGAATTTCACTTAAAAATAAGAATTTCAGTCTTCCCTGTAAAGGTCAGATAGCTGGCTGTCCTGGGTCAACTTTTCCCTGTGGCAACAATGGTCTGGACAAGGCTCCTACCTTTGGGTGGGGCATGTGATCACCAGATCATCACAGTCTCCTTGCTCACTTCTGTTACCTCTCTGGTCCTTATAAGCATTTGAGTTTGCAATCTCCTGCTAGAATTTTGGTTTTCTTCCTATCTTTCAACTGGAGGTGCCCTCTTGAAAGTTGCCAGTGATCTTCCAGTTATGTTACACAGGTGTTTCCTCCATCCTCATTGCCCTTGAACTCTCTGCATCTATAGAAACCTCTCTAGAAACCACACCCAGCGTGGCTCCCTTAGCCCCCTATTCCCTGTTCTCTTAGATCCCTAATACTGGGGGATTTTGCTTGCTGTTTTCCTTCTGCCCCCTAAATGAAACCATTTCCTAAGATTTAGTCATGGAATTTTCTAAGGCCCCACTCACCTCCATGGACTCACTGAATCATGTGGCTTTTGCCACTCACCCCTTCATGTGAAGAGCTTCCAAATTTATCTGCCTCTAATGTCTCTTCCTCTCTTCCTCATGTTCTTTTCACATATCTCCAATGATATGCTAGAAATATCCTCCTGGATGTGCTTCCAGCACCTCAAGGCTTAATACATCTGAAATGTAATTCATCATCTTGCATCTTGCCCCCTCCCCCTGACCAAAACATGTCCCTCCTGACTAGTTAACTATTGATGGAGTTCACACAGTGACCCAGTCTGCAAATCACTTTATTCCTTTCCTTTGACCTCTCAGGCATTTCTTCAGGCCCTCAAAACTCTTGGCCTCCCAACTGGCCTCCCTAACTTCCTTCCCCTCATCCAGATCTCATTCTTTGTACCCTGGCAAAATCATCCTTCTAAAACACTGCTGTGGTAATGTCTTTCTACTACTCTACATTCAGTAGCTAAGAGAATAAGGCATATAATTAGTCAAGATCCCTGTCCACATTCTTCTCAGCAACACAGGCATATTTAAACCTCGAAGCAATGACAGTCCACCCTCCCACACCATTCTTGGTGCAACAGAGACTTTTAGTAGTCCTCTATCATTTGAAGAAAAAAATCCCAAACTTAATGATCTTCAGCCATCTGAAGGTTTCCAACCTATCCTCCCACCATTTCCTGGCACCTACCTAATGTCACCTGGACAACTTGAAATTCACCAGACAACTTAGATACCTCCTGCTTTCTCCCTTCGCTGACACAGGTCTATTGTTTGGAAGGTCCTCCCACCATCCTTTGAGTCCCATCTCAAATATTTCACTGATAATGCCACCTGTCACACACAATCTTATATTGTATTTATGGCCAGATCTTCTCTGGCCCACTATGTTGTATGTTCCTTGAGAAAAGGGACTGACTCCTTCTCCATCTTTTATCCCAGCAGAGTGCCCAGCACATGGCATCCTTTCAATCAATAAGTATTTAGACAAGCCTTCTATAACGGCAGACATGGAGCCAGGTGCTGGCATACAAAGATGGATGAGGCACAGCCCCTGCCCTGATGGGGTTCTCATTTGAACAGGTGAGAACGACATATAAACACATGACTATAAAGTATGGTGAGCAGTAGAGGAATATGCAAAGTACAGTAGGATTTCATTCATGGAGGAGTGACTGAGAATAGCAAAGCGAGGGCTCAGAGGATGTGACACTTGAATCAGGCACTAAAGGAAGAAAAGTCAGAGAGGTGAGCAGGAGAAAGGACTGAAGTGAAACTTAAGTCAACTATACTTAAAATTTACTGGCAAGGATGATGGTGGTCAAGTAGCCAGGTTGAAGGATTAGTTCCAAATGTATTTAGATTACGTAGGTTTTAGCTTAGTACGAAACAAATAAACAAGAGTTAACTACCACAGGAGGATGGATTCTACCAAGAGAAATAAGTGGGGGAAAACCAACTGAAGTCACTTTAATTCTTGGTTGTTGACTCTCTCCAAAACCTACATCGCTTTCTTGACAGGTCAATGTTTTAGACTAGCAGTTACTTATTATTGACATTTAACAAAGAGAGATAATTGGCAATCAAGATTTGGTACAGATCAGAAAACTAGTAAAAAGTGCCTTATACAAATTGCAAGCACAGTATGTTCAGTCCAAAACAGTCTCCAGTCTCTAAAACAGCTTAGATTTTGGAGCTCTTCCATCCTCTGAACATGACTTGAACAGATTACCACCTGCCAAGGCTCAAGTCACTGTGAAAATGGTTTCCCTAATACAAGACAATCACCAGAATCTGTCTTTGGCCTTTGACCTTTGGTTTCTTCACTAGAATACACAGTTTTATTTGACTGAGATAAACAAAAAAGCCAGAAACTTTAAATATGACTGATTTTATTTGATCACCTTAACCGAAATCTCGCCATGAGAAAAGATTCCCCATCAGCAGTTTTTTAAAGAGACATTTGGCTTCAAAAGCTTTTCCTGCTTTTTTTGCCTATTGTAAAAATATTAACTCAAGCACTTCTGGGGAGGCATGCCACAAAAATGCCCACATCAGACTAAGTCCTGCTGATTTCCACTGAGACTGTTTCCACAATAGCAAATGGCTGCTGTTTTGTTTTGTTTTTTTACAGAAACACCAATAAATAAACGGTCCTAGCAACACAGCACAAGGATAGTGATCAATAACATTAAATATTTCTTCATTTTAAAGCCAGTCCTAAAACATCACAGGATTACTACTGGAGAACACTGATAATTAGACTTGAAAAGTAAAGGGTTTACAGTCAGAGGAGTTTGAGCCTCCTGCCCATGCAGCCTTTATGCATTCGGAGGTGGTCATCATTTCTTCTTTTTTTTTTTTAAATTTAATTTAATTTTATTATGTTATGTTAGCCACCATACAGTACCTCAGTAGTTTTTGATGTAGTGTTCCATGATTCATTGTTTGCGTATAACACCCAGTGCTCCATTCAATACGTGCCCTCCTTAATACCCATCACTAGGCTAACCCATCCCCCACCCTCCTCCACTCTAGAACCCTCAGTTTGTTTCTCAGAGTCTATAGTTTCTCATGGTTCCTCTCCCTTTCCGATTTCCCCCCCTTCATTTTTCCCTTCCTTCTCCAATTGTCCTCCATGTTATTCCTTATGTTCCACAAATAAGTGAAACCATATGATGACTTTCTCTGCTTGACTTATTTCACTTACATAATCTCCTCCAGTCCCATCCATGTTGATGTAAAAGTTGGGTATTCATCCTTTCTGATGGCTGAGTAATATTCCATTGTATATATGGACCACATCTTCTTTTTATTTATTTATTTTTGTTTTATTATGTTATGTTAGTCACCATACAATACATCATTAGTTTTTGATGTGGTGATCCACGATCCATTGTTTTCATATAACACCCAGTGCTCCATGCAGTACATGCCCTCCTTAATACCCATCACCAGGCTAACCAATCCCCCCTGCCCCCACCCTTCTAAAACCCTGTTTGTTTCTCAGGTCCATAGTCTCTCATGGTTCATCTCTCCCTCCAATTCCCCCCGCCCATTTTTCCCTTCCTTCTCCTAATGTCCTCCATGTTATTCCTTATGTTCCACAAATAAGTGAAACCATATGACAGTTGACTTTCTCTGCTTAACTTATTTCATTTAGCATAATCTCCTCCAGTCCCATCCATGTTGATGTAAAAATTGGGTATTCATCTTTTCTGATGGCTGAGTAATATTCCATTGTATATATGGACCACATCTTCTTTATCCATTCATCTGTTGAAGGGCATCTCGGCTCTTTCCACAGTTTGGCTATTGCGGACATTGCTGCTATGAACATTGGGGTGCATGTGGCCCTTCTTTTCACTACATCTGTGTCTTTGGGGTAAATCCCAGGAGTGCAATTGCTGGGTCATAGGGTAGCTCTATTTTTAAATTTTTGAGGAACCTCCACACTGTTTTCCAAAGTGGCTGTACCAACTTGCATTCCCACCAACAGTGTAAGAGGGTTCCCCTTTCTCCACAAACTCTCCAACATTTGCTGTTTCTTTCCCTGTCCATTTTTGCCATTCTAACTGGTGTAAGGTGGTATCTCAGCGTGGTTTTGATTTGGATTTCCCTGATGGCTAATGATGATGAACATTTTTTCATGTGTCTGTTACCCATTTGTATGTCTTCTTCAGAGAAGTGTCTTTTCATATCTTCTGCCCATTTTTTGACTTGATTATTTGTTTTTTGGGTGTTGAGTTTGAGAAGTTCTTTATAGATCTTGGATACCAGCCCTTTATCTGTGGTGTCATTTGCAAATATCTTCTCCCGTTCTGTGGGTTGCCTCTTTGTTTTGTTGACTGTTTCCTTTGCTGTGCAGAAGCTTTTTATCTTGATGAAGTCCCAAAAGTTCATTTTTGCTTCTGTTTCACTAGGTTTTGGAGATGTATCTTGAATGGACCACATCTTCGTTATCCCTTCATCTGTTGAAGGGCATCTCAGCTCTTTCCACAGTTTGGCTATTGCGGACATTGCTGCTATGAACATTGGGGTGCATATGGCCCTTCTTTTCACTACATCTGTGTCTTTGGGGTAAATACCCAGTAGTACAATTGCTGGGTCATAGGGTAGCTCTATTTTTAAATTTTTGAGGAACCTCCACACTGTTTTCCAAAGTGGCTGTACCAATTGGCATTCGGTGGACATCCTTTCTCATCTGCTCAGAAGCTTCGAAGACATTCAGCCAAGATCTTGAAAATTTGGTCCTGACACAATTGGGTACTGACCATCCATCTCCCACCAACGGCATTCTTTTTTTTTTTTTTTTTTAAGATTTTATTTATTTATCTGAGAGAGAGAATGGGAGACAGAGAGCATGAGAGGGGAAGGGTCAGAGGGAGAAGCAGACCCCCCGCCGAGCAGGGAGCCCGATGCGGGACTCGATCCTGGGACTCCAGAATCATGACCTGAGCCGAAGGCAGTTGCCCAACCAACTGAGCCACCCAGGCGCCCCCACCAACGGCATTCTTAAATCAAAATTAAGCATTACACATCGACCTGAGAGGAAAGTGAACTGTCACAGATGCCTAGTAATTTTAAACCCAGACCCTGGTGAAGCCAGCCTAGGTCATCCAGAGGTGGTGGGAGGGTTGCAGGGAGCTAGGCAGGGAATGTGACCCACTGTGTGTCTTGGGCTGCCCTTTGAACCAAATCAATGGAAGTCTTTCCTTACTTGTGATAAGTGCCTTCACACACTGATAAGCGCCATTTGGAAATCTTCACTGTTCTGATAAACATCAGTAGGCCAACAAGAGTGTTACTGAATTCTGGGTCTTTCCCTGGAGCCAGACAATCACTTTGCAATATGCCTCCTGGGCAAACTCCAGTTCCCTAGCTAGAGGACTGTAAATATTATAAAACTCAGGAGAATTTCTTTTTATTGCTTGCTAGATAACAAATTAAACACATCAGAGGATTGAAAAGCCTCTAAGTTGTTTGTCGCTGTGTTGTTTCATGGGCATGAGAACAGCTGACTAACCAGGCTGAATTCTCTGTACCCATTTGTCCTTCGAAGCACAGCGTACCGCTAAGAGTTAGTGGGGGCAGCAAAGACAGAGACGGGTTGTGACGGTGTTTTCTGCTCTTCTGCCACTTGAGGTGGGACCATGGACCCGGGAGTTGCCAGGCCTGGAAGATCCAGCTGCCTCTGGCTTCCAAGGCTGGTGTGATGGCTCTGTTCTCACAGAAGTGCTGACAGAACATGACAAATAGAAAACAGATGTGAACTGACCTTCCACAAATGTATTTCAAGGCTTCTTAATCTTCACAGGAGTCCTTCAGAGTGAGAGATGCCACCTTCAGGCAGTGATGCACATGACATTTAAAGAAGGGTGGCTGTTTCCGCCTGGGACCGGGCAGACAGTCCTCTACTCTGTTCTTGTCCCACCCCCTCCCTTCCTGCATTGCCCTCACAGACACGATTTCCCCCAGAGTCCATTTCCCACGTGGTCATCTCCCTGCACACATGCTTTTGCCCCACCTCTCCCCCCACACAGATAGCCTTGGCTTTTATAGATGTACCCAGCATGAGGGACATTTCTCTCCCATTTTTGGACCCATACTTGCTTTGAATCTGTCACTGTCACGGGGTCCATTACCAACTCCAAATTCTTTTGTGAGACTAAATATTGATTTGGAACTACTGAGTACACTGGACTTTTGCCACCTAACTTAAGTTAGAAATACTAGAGGGGCCCGGGGTGGCGCAGTCGGTTGAGTGTCCAACCCATGGTTTTAGCTCAGGGTATGATCTCAGGGTCATGGGGTTGAGCCCTGCATCAGGCTCCGAGCTCAGTGAGGAGTCTGCTAAAGTTTCTCTCTCCGTCTCCCTCTGCTCCTCCCCCCCTCAAATGGATAAATAAATCTTAAAAAAAAAAAAAATGCTAATAGAGGGGTACAAAGGCCAACGGGAGAAACAAGTTTGAGGATCCTTGGCTTTGAGGACAAAATACTGCTCCATATGCACGCGGGTTCACACTATACATGATACTATGCTTTTGAATTGCTCATTTTATGTTCTTTGCAGACGTCTGTCTGCAGCCCACAAGAATTTGGGTGAATTTCCCAGAGTTTTGTCCTCCCAATGACTACAATATTTTGTGGAAGACTTTCTTCCTTGCCCAGCTGTTGATGTCTCACAGAACAATTTATGGCAACATTTCTCCTGAGAAAGAAAGCTGTGTAAGTGCAACGCAGTGCAAATTCATTCCCAATGCCACTGATGAAATCGACCACACTGCCCCAGTTAATCCCAAATTAGTCTGGTTTCAAAGCCTGGGCACTTCTCAGTGGGCCAGACCAGCTTTTACCTTCAAAGTCCAGGGGATTCTCTGCTTGACAAATCAGTGCATTTCTCTCCTTCCAGACACCATATGCCAAGAAATTCCCATCTTATTTTGAAATAAATAGAAAGTTCTGGACTGGGTGCCTGGGTGGCTCAGATGGTTAAGCGTCTGCCTTCGGCTCAGGTCATGATCCCAGGGTCCTGGGATGGAGTCCCGCATCGGGCTCCCTGCTCCTTGGGAGCCTGCTTCTCCCTCTGCCTCTCTGTCTCTCATGAATAAATAAATAAAATCTTTAAAAAAAAAAAAAAAAAAGAAAGAAAGTTCTGGACTAAAGCGGATGGAGTTTGTGGAACTTAAACATTTATTCCTGTATCACTTAAGACTGAACCACTTATCCGATTTGTGGGAGAATCAAAATGCACTCTTTATCTGAATGTGGAATTGTTATTTAGATATTTGAACTTTGCAAATGAATAGAAAGTGTCAAACATGCAATTTGTATGCATGAGCTCAGTTAGAGAGATGATAATCCTGAAATGGGTAATCTAATGTCAATTTTATAGAATAGATAAGTGACGCTTATCAATGTGAAATAATTCCTGTTACAACTGATAAACGGTAGAGCAGGATTCGGTTAGTCTTGTCTGCAATGAAGGCTCCAAAAGGGTTACATTGAAATGCAGGCAGAGGACTTTTCTTGAGGCTGTGTTTGCAAAGCGAGCTCCTTGCTTTACTTAGTATATTTATTTGGGTTGGATGGAGGGGGTGATGGAGATTTGGGGCCTTTAGCCTTCCCACTGCAAGCTGCAAGCTGCTTCTTGGGCTGCCATTGCTTCTCTGACTCCAAGATCCACTCCCTTCCAATTGATATATATGCAACATGAGATCCCAGGAGAAAATATTTATTTATTTATTTATTTGTATTAGCATATAATGTATTATTTGTTTCAGGGGTGCAGGTCTGTGATTCATCAGTCTTACACAATTCACAGCGCTCACCATAGCACAAACCCACCCCAGGGCCCATCACCCAGCCACCGCATCCCTCCCACCCCCCTCCCCTCCAGCAACCCTCAGTTTGTTTCCTGAGATTAAGAGTCTCTTATGGTTTGTCTCTCCCTCTGGTTTCGTCTGGTTTCATTTTTCCCTCCCTTCCCCTATGATCCTCTGTCTTGTTTTTCAAATTCCCAGGAAGAAAATATTAAAGACAAATACGCAGTTAGATTATTGACCCATAGACGTACTAACCCAAAGTTGCATTCCCTGTCTGTTTTTCTGGTTCATTCTGTATCACTACCCCTCACACATTTGGAGATTCAACAACATGGTGGGTTTTTTTTTTTTTTTTCAGTCTTTCTAAGGCCCTGCTTTCTAACTTCTAGGTCTGTCTTTGTACATGATCTTCCCTGTAGCTGGGGACACTCTTCTTCTCACCCCTGCTTTCTCCTCTCCCTACACCCACCCTTCCCCCAGCAAACTGTTAAACCTCAGCTTCAGGGCACCTGGGTGGCTCAGTCGTTAAGCGTCTGCCTTTGGCTCAAGTCACGATCCCGGGGTCCTGGGATGGAGCCCTGTGTGGGGCTCCCTGCTCAGCAGGGAGTCTGCTTCTCCCTCTCCCTCTGCAACCCCCCTTGCTTTTTTTTTTGTATTTTTGTATTTTTGGTTTTTTTTAAAGATTTTATTTATTTATTTGAGAGAGAGAATGAGATAGAGCATGAGAGGGGGGAGGGTCAGAGAGAGAGGCAGACTCCCTGCTGAGCAGGGAGCCCGACGTGGGACTCGATCCAGGGACTCCAGGATCATGACCTGAGCCGAAGGCAGTCGCTTAACCAACTGAGCCACCCAGGCGCCCTTGCACCCCCCCTTGTATTCTCTCTCACTCTGCGCTCTCTCAAATAAATAAAATCTTTAAAAAACAAAAAAAACTTCAGCTTCAAAGTCATCCCCTCCCTCCCATATCATCCTATTATAACCCTGCCATGGCCGCCATCTTTTTAGGATTTATTTATTTATTTACTTATTTACTTATTTGACAGAGAGAGACAGCAAGAGAAGGAACACAAGCAGGGGGAGCAGGAGAGGGAGAAGCAGGCTTCCCGCCGAGCAGGGAGCCCGATGCGGGACTCGATCCCGGGACCCCGGGATCATGACCTGAGCCGAAGGCAGATGCTTCACGACTGAGCCACCCAGGTGCCCCCATGGCTGCCATCTTTAAGGGAGGCATTCTGGAACACAACCCACTGCACTTGAGTTCTGCCTTTGCCTGTTGTGCCACTCACTAACCCTCTCAGGGTTTGACTTTCCTCCCCTTTAATGGGGACAAGAGTGACACCTGAGTTTTAGCAGTAGATCCAGGTTCACTGAGAAAACAACTTTGCACCTCTTAAAGCCAACCTGACTGGCAGCAAGCCCTCCATCCACGGTAACTATAAGCATCACCTACAGTAATATGGGAGGGACCGGCATTAGGCTGGTCACCACAGCCTCCCAGCACACATACAGTGCCTATGAATTCTTTGCTGGCTAAATGAATCTCCAGTTGCACAAATACAGCATGTCTACTGCTCCTGACCCTAACCACCATCATGTCTTATCTGGATTCTGAAATAGGCTCCTAACCTATACTCCTATGTCTATCTTTGCTCCTCTCCGGTCCATCCACAGGGATCTTTCCAAACTTAATTCCGATCACACTGCTCTTCTGGTTTCCCATCTCACTTGGAATAACAACTGAAGTCCTTGCAAAAAGCCCTCCCCTTCTGCTACTCTTCCCTTGATCACTCCGTTCCAGCTACGGTGGCCTCGTGGGTGCTCCTTGAACACGCCAGGAATTGCTTTTGCTTTAGAGTACACACTGGCTCTTCCTTCTGCCTGCACCACGTTTTCCAGAGAGATTGCTAACTAACTCCGCCCCCTCCTTTACATCTTGCTCTAAAGCCACCTTCTCAGTAAGGCCAACATAGATCACCCTATTTAAAATTGCAACCTCGTGACAAAAGAAAAGAAGAAAAAACAAAGAGGGTAGGAGGAAACTTTTGGAGGTGATGGATCTGTTTGAGGCATACAAAGTGGTGATGGTGTCACTGCTGTATATGTATCTTCAAACTCACCAAGTTGATACCTTAAATACGTACAGCTTTTTTTATGTCAACCACATCTTCCGTCTGGTTTTGTCTGGTTTCATTTTTCCCTCCCTTCCCCTATGATCCTCTGTCTTGTTTCTCAAACTCCCAGGAAGTGGCTTGGGGACAAAAAAAGGAAAGATTAAAGTCGCAACCTTGTCCGTGCTCAACCCTAGTGCTCCCAACCCCTTTCCCTCGCTTTAACTTTAACCTCACACCTTCCGACTTCACACTTGAGTCAACTTCTTTATTCCGACTGTGTTCAGTGTTCTTTGCCGGCTTTCCCCGCTTGAATGCTGGCTCCAGCAGCACAAGGATCTTTGTTGACTCCCGGATGGATTCCCAGCTTAGAGAGGTACCTGGCACACAGAAGGCGCCTGATAAATATTCTTGAATAAATGGTCACATGTGTACTTACCGGTCCCCGACCCGTAGTTTCAGTTTATAGTTATTCTGGGTTGGTAACGTGAACAGAGGGGCCAACTCTTCCAGGTGAGAAAAGCCAAGACTTCTCCATTTGTAGTTCTGACATGATGCCCTCGCTAGATTGCATCTAAATGGATCTTTTCTTTTCTTTTTTTTTTTTTTAAGATTCTATTTATTTATTTGAGAGAGAGAGAATGAGAGACAGAGAGCACGAGAAGGAAGAGGGCAGAGGGAGAGGCAGACCCCCCGCTGAGCAGGGAGCCCGATGCGGGACTCGATCCCGGGACTCTAGGATCATGACCTGAGCTGAAGGCAGTCGCTTAACCAACTGAGCCACCCAGGCGCCCTAAATGGATCTTTTCAACAAAAGGGATGTTGCACAAAGCCCCGTCTCCATGCAGCCTGGACACTGCAGTTGGCAGTTGGGGTGTTCTGCTGTCTGGGTGCAGCCCTGCATGTGTGGTCTTGATGGGATGTCCCAATTAGTTACCGGAAGGGCCTGAGCAGCTCTGGGGAGTAGCTTGTCAGTTCAGCTCTCGCCACGGAAAGCGGATCTCACCAGCGGTTCCACTGCAACCCTTCTTGGGCTCTCTATCCTCTTGAACCTCAGGAGAGCACTCTCCTTCAGAGTCTTTTTTTCCTGATTGACCGCTAAAAACAAGCAACAATTTCTGAATTTATGATCACGCTGGTCGTTTTGACTGAATATAGCAATCCCATTCCGACAATTCTGCAGTAGATAGAATATTTTTTGTCTTACTTATATTACAAATAAACTATAATAGGCATGTGACTGTGTAGAAGTTACAGGGCAATACATGTAAACTCAATATAAGACGTTGGAACAAATAGAGAATCAGGATACAGAAGGTGAGGGCTCTTGACATGTAAGATTTCCTAATCGTAGGAGATGATTTATATGACTAGAAAAGACAAATCATACAGACAGAAAATTAGCAGCGTCTGGGGCTGAAGGTGGGAATGGGGTGTGAATGCAAGTGGGGGCAAGGTTTCTTCTAGGAGTGAAGAAAATATTCTAGGATTAGATTGCAGAACTCTTAATTTACTAAAAATCACTGAATTATACACGCAAATGGGTGAATTTGATGGAATGTGCTTTAGTTTGCTAGGGGTGCTGTAACAAAGCACCACAGACTGGGTGGTTGAAACAACACAAATGTATTGTCTCCCAGTTGTGGAGGCTGGAAGTCTGAGTCAAGGTGTGGGCAGGGTGGGTTCCTCTCGAGGGCTGTGAGGGAGGGATGTGTTCTAGGCCTCTCTCCATGGCCTGTAGATGGTCATCTTCTCCCTTTATCTTCACATCATCTTCCCTCCATCCATGTGTGTGTCCAAATGTCCTATGCTGGTAAGGACACCAGTCATATTGGATTAGTGTCTACCCTAATGGCCTCTTTTTAATTTAATTAAAACTTGAAAGATCTTATCTCTAAATGCAGTTGTTTTATTTTTTTTTAAGATTTTTTATTTATTCATTTGACAGAGAGAGTGCACACAAGCAAGGGGAGTGGCAGGCAGAGGGAGAGGGAGAAGCAGGCTCCCCTCTCGATCCTAGGACCCTGAGATCATGACCTGAGCCAAAGGCAGATGCTTAACCTACTGAGCCACCCAGGCGCCCCAAGTAAATGCAGTTCTATTCTGAGAAACCAGGGGTTAGAACTTTGACATAGGAATTTAGGAGGGTACACAATTCAGCCCTTAACACTACAGGCACACCTTGGAGATAATGTGGGTTTGGTTGCAGACCACCGCAATGAAGCGAGTATCACAATAAAGCAACTCAAACGAATTTTTTGGTTTTTCAGTGCATATAAAAGTTGTGTTTACACTATACTGTAGACTCTTAAGTGTGCAATAGCATTATGTCTAAAAAAATCAACGTACATACCTTAATTTTAAAATATTGCTAAAGGGGCGCCTGGATGGCTCAGCCGTTAAGCGTCTGCCTTCGGCTCAGGTCATGATCTCAGGGTCCTGGGATCGAGCCCCGCACTGGGCTCCCCGCTCAGTGGGAAGCCTGCTTCTCCCTCTCCCGCTCCCCCTGCTTGTGTTCCCTCTCTTGCTGTGTCTCTCTCTGTCAAATAAATAAAATCTTAAAAAATAAAAATAAAAATAATTAAATTAAATTTAAAAAAATATATTGCTAAGAAATGCTAGCCATCATCTGAGCTTCCAGTGAGTTATATTTGCTTGTGCAGGGTCTTGCCTCCATGTCGATGGCTGCTGACTGATCAGAGTGGCGGTTGCTGAAGTTTGGGGTGGTTGCGGCAATTCCTTAAAATCGGATCACAATGAAGTCTGCCGCATCAATTGATTTTTCCTTTCACGAATGATTTCTCTGTAGCATGTGATACTCTTTGACAGCATTTTACCCACAAAAGTTCTTTCAAATTGGAGTCAGTCCTCTCAAAACTTGCTTCTGCTTTATCAACAAGTTTATGTAATCGTCTAAATCCTTTGTTGTCATTTCAACAATCTTCACAGCATCTTCACCAGGAGTAGATCCCACCTCAAGAGACCACTTTCTCTGCTCACCCATAAGAAGCAACTCCTCATTCGTTCAGTTCTATCATGAGCTTGCAGCAATTCAGTCTCATCTTCAGGCTCCAATTCTTTTTTTTTTAAAGATTTATTTATTTGGGGGGGAGGGGTAGAGGGAGAAGCAGAGCGAGAATCCCAAGCAGACTCCCTACTTTGTGTGGAGCCCGACACAGGGCTCCATCTCACGACCCTGAGATCATGACCTGAGCTGAAATTGAGAGGTGGACGCTTGACCCACTGAGCCACCCAGGCGCCCCTTCAAGCTCCACTTCTAATCCTAATTCCCTTGCTATTTCCACCACATCTGCGGTTACTTCCTCCCACGAAAGTCTTAAACTTTCAATTTATAAGAACGCAGTATCTGTGAAGTGCAATAACCTGAAGCACAATAAAAGTATGCCTATATGTAAATTGTACTTCAATAAAGCTGTTTTAAAATAACTTTTAGTAATTGAGCATTTACTAGGTTGTAGGTACTAATGCTAAGTACTTTACATATATCATCTCATTTGATCTTCTCAATAACGGTACGAGGTTAAGTATGTTTATGCCTACTTTAAATTGAGGAAAGAAGGCACAGAGAGGTTATGTAATTTGCCTGTGGTCACAAAGCCAATAAGCACGGAGCCATGATTGATTCCGGACTCCAGAGCCTACACGTTTAATTCCTATGCTAACACCTACATGTGCCAGGCACTCAGGCCCCTCAGGTCAAGTCCTCTGATATCAGTTTCATAATCTCAATTGTATACAAGAGAAAACCGAAGCTCAGAGAAATTAAGCACCCTGCCCAAATCCACACAAGTCTATGATTGGGCCTTCTCCAAAACCCAAGCATTTTCTAAATACATGGTATTTCTAATTATGGGTAACTGTGGCTTTCACCCTTTTTGATGGAAGACCTGCAGGGCAAGAAAAAGCCTCGCAGCACCATATGTGCTCAATAAATAGTTGTGGAATGAATGAGAACATATTGAAAAGCACAGGTCTGTAGTTTTAACTCCACCGTGATGGATAAAGGAAACTGCTCCCACTGGAGACCTGAGCAGCCTCAACATCCAATTCTGGAGACTGACTACTCAGGCTGCAGGTCAGGGGATCGATCACCTTGCACGTGCAGTTCATGATACAAACTCCAGAAGTTACTTCTTGGCTGAATACTTCTGTATGGAGAAATGAGCACACTCATAGTCTGCGGGTGAAAACACAAACTGGGATGAACTTTCCATTGGGCAGCCTGGCAGTGTGTATCAAAAGCCTTAAACACAACACACACACACACACACACACACACACACACCCTTATGTCCTGATAATTCCTTATCTAAGAATTTATAAGTGTTATGAAAAAAATTGGAAACAATAGTAATTGTTTCCCAAAATAAAAGAATAATTATGGTATAGTCAGAATGGAATAATATGCAGTCTTTATTAATGATGTTGCTTTTTATTATTGTTCTAGATAAAGTTCATGTTATATAACATTTAGTGAAAAAAAAAAGCAAAAAATAAACCAGGTACATGGCAGTTCACAGAAAAAGAAATGCAAATGGCTAGTAGATGTATGAAAAGATACTTATTCTCATTCAGAATGCAAAGAAATGCAAATCGAAACAATGGAATATTTTTCACCTATGAGATCAGCTAAGAGTTGGCCAGGGGGTAAACAGGCACTCTAATATACAACTGTTTATAGTATAAATTGGTACAAACTTTTGGCAGAAATTTGGGAATATCATTAAAATTAAAAAATATATATTTCCCTTTATGACCTAGCAATATTACTTCTGGCAATTTTACTTTATCCTATAGAAATACATATATATGCAAAGATGTCCATTATAGCACTAATTGTAGTAGCAAAAAACTTGGAAACAAGTTTTCATCAACAGCCAAATGATGAAATAAATGGTGGAAATTTGTACAGTGAAACATAAGCAGCTCTTAAAATAAATGATGTCAACTTCTGTGCTCATTTGCAAAGATATTTACATTAGTCAGGGTCCAGACAGGAACTCAAAATTCATGTTAGATAACTCAATAGAGAAAATTTAATATAGTAATTGATTACAAATGTTTAGAGGCAAGCTATGTTATATCAGAGGGTGGTGACTCGAGGACACAGGCAGCCCTGCAGGCAGCTGGGAAGTTGGGAGGCGGGGGCAGAGTCAAGATTACTCCATCCATTTCTTCAACTTTCCCTTCTTCCCTTTGTGTATCAACTTCAATCTCTCTGTGTGGACCAATTTTCTATTCTCCATGCACACAGCTGCACCAGCTCTAGTTCAAGCACCCCTAATGGCTGAGGATAATCCCAGGAGATAATCCGATGGATCCAGATTGGGTTAAGTATCCACCCCAAATCCAATCATCTTTGGCCAGGGGAAAGGGCCACATGATTCACCTCTGTGAACCGAGATTGTAGTTCTCTCTCAACTCTCTCTCAACTGAGGAGCATCAGTGGGGGAGGTCCTGTATACTGTTGACAATATGGCAAACTGGATGGTACTGCTGCCAAGATCGGGGATTCAGGATGGGGAAAGACTGGAACAGAAGACAGTAACTTCGGTTTTGGACGTGTTCAGTTGAGATGCCCGCAGAACATCTAAATATATTCTCTAGGACGTAAATGAATGTACAGTCCAGAGCTCAGCATGGGAATTGGGACTGGAAATCTAGGCCCGGGACAAGTAGCATAAAAACAGTATCTGCCGCCATGGGTAAGTAAGAAAAAAAAAATGCTGGTTCAAGATAGAACCTAGAAAATTATATATATATATATTTACAGGATAAACAGAGGGAAAGAAGGAACACTAAAGGAGACTGAAAAAAATTGGCCAAAAGGACTGGTGAGAAAACAACCAGAAAAAAAAAAAAGTCCTGGAGAGAGGAATGCAGAGAAGAAAGAGAGAAGAGGTTTCAAGGAAAAGAAAGTGATCAATTCAGTTAGATAAGATAAACCCTGAACATGCCTGGTTGGATATGACCCTAAGGTCTCAGATAATGTGGACATCAGAGTGAAGGAAGAAACTAAACTGCAATAGGTTTAGGTGGTTAGGAAAGGAATTCCTCATGATTTAATGCTTTCACAGCCGCTCATGAAAGAGGAAGATGACAAGCCTCTGTGTGATTAAACAGAAGAAATAAGTCAGTGTCCTTGTGCTTCACGGTTCTTCTGCAAAGCTCTTCTGTATGGGGTAACTTGGACGATCCTCGTCATCTCGGGGACATTTACAAAGGCCCAAACTGAGGTTTCTACTCTGAATTCACAGAGCAAATCCTAGAGCTCCCTCTTGGGGTTGACGATTCTTGCATATTCCTACCTAGTCTTGGAAACAGAAGAATCAGCCGTCTAGGGCTCTGGGGCTGCATCTGGCCCTCAGTCCGTTTCGCATGGCCTGTGGACTAAGGATGTTTCTTTACATTCTTAATACTTTAAAAAAAAATCAAATGAAGGAAAATATTGTGCAATGTGGAAATTATAGGACCTTCAAATCTCAGTTTTCATTCGAACACAGTGCTCACTTGTGTAGGCACGGCTGTTTTCACGCTACAATAGCAGAAGTGAAGAGAAGTGACAGAGAATGTCTAGCCTCACAAAGCCTAAAATACTCTCTGGCCGCTTTGGAAAATGTATGCAGACCCCTACCCTAAAAGACTGGACAGGGCAGTCCTAGCACTTTAGGTTGCTCTTCGAGATATAAAAATAGCTTAGTTCGGGTCACCAAACTCAACAAAAACATACTATAAATTTGTCACATTTCCTTAAGTCTTTTTTTTTCCCTCATTTATCATTATTATTATTATTATTATTATTTTTAAAGATTTATTTATTTATTTGAGAGCTGCATGAGCTGGGGATGGGGCAGAGGGAAAGAATCTCAAGCAGATTCCCCACTGAGTGTGGAGACTGACATGGGGCTCAATCTCACGACCCTGAGATCATGACCTGAGCTGAAATCAAGAGCCAGATACTCAACCGACTGAGCCACCCAGGTGCCCCTTTTATTATTTTTTTTATTTTTTTTAAGTTTATTTATTTTTTTGTAGTAATCTCTACACCCAATGTTGGGCTCAAACTCACAATCCCAAGATCAAGAGTTACATGCTCCACGGACTGAGCCGGCCAGGCGCCCCTAAATTTCCTAGAGTCTTAAGTATGAACAATGTTGTCATAATTAGACCCACATGAATCGCACATTTCAGGCCAATTTCACTTATTTGTGCTTGTGATATTGTGGGACACAGCTGGGCAAGACGGTGTGCCCAGTCCTGGAACAGGCTAGACTCCATGAAGGAAAAGCCTAGATCTGCACCTAGAATTGTGCCTCCGTGTGGAATAGACCAGATACTAAAAGCTAAGTGACAGAGAACACTAAAATGCCAGTGACTGTTTATTGACCACTTCCTATGTACTAGGCATGCCAAATGCTTTACATACAATTGTCAAGATAAACAAAACTAACTCCTCCTCTTTTGCCAAGAGTGAAGAAAATCTGAAGGATGGTAATAGAAGTGTATCATAGTTTTCTCACAGCAGGACGAACTACAACACGAAAGAGAGGAAGCAAGATACCATGGTAGTTCAGAGGAAATGAGTTTACTTGGGAGTAGGGAAAGGGAAATTTGGACCTGAAAGAAAGGAAATATTTTAACAAAAGAAGAAGATGGAAGGTGGATGAGCAGGAGAATGCAGGGTATATTTAAGAAATAGCATGAAGATTCTACTGGCTGAAATGGAGGGTGTGTGTAAACTAATTTTTTTTAACTTACAACTTTATTTTCAATTTGCCGTGAAAGCCTTTCTAATTCTGCCTACCAAGGAAGATCTTCTTAGCTTCAGTGACATCTCAACTCACAACTCTACTATAGACCACACTGGGACTCTCCAAAGCCCACAGCACAGGAACCACGGATTGCCATCAGGGCGTGGGCCAGCCCTCCCAGGAGTCCTTGCAGCAGTCCGCTGAGCGTGCAGCTTAGATCCAAGGAAGCAAGGTGCCCAGCAGGCCAGCACAGAAGCTGCCTTGGCTTACAGGCCTACTCCCCACAGGAGCCAGTATCTCTTGTAACCACAGGGATAGCTTCTAGGGTTTCTGTGAGAGACACAACGATTACTAGAGTCACAGCCCTCAGGAAGTCCAAAGATGTGACTTCCTGCCAGGGACCAATAGTTCTCTCACTCCAGAGGTCGTTTACCAAACAGGGATCATCTTTCCCATGTGCAGTGTTGCCTAGCAGCAGGGTGGACACTGTCTTTATCAAGTTGCCTGAGAAACCAAGGGTCAAATTCTCATGCACCAAGGGAAAAGGTTTTGTTAACCCTTTATTCATGCTCGCCCACACCCGCTCCAATTTCAGTGCTTTTTTCCAAAAGTAACTCCTATTAATTACTTTTAAGAATTTACATAAGGGCGCCTGGGTGGCTCAGATGGTTAAGCGTCTGCCTTCAGCTCAGGTCATGATCCCAGGGTCCTGGGATCGAGTCCCACATCGGGCTCTCTGCTCCTTGGGAGCCTGCTTCTCCCTCTGCCTCTCTCTCTCTCTCTGTCTCTCATGAATAAATAAATAAAATCTTAAAAAAAAAAAAAAAGAATTTACATAAAAAACGGGCGCCTGGGTGGCTCAGTCGGTTAAGCATCTGCCTTCGGCTCAGCTCATGATCCCGGAGTCCCGGGATCGAGTCCCGCATTGGGCTCCCTGCTCAGCAGGGGGTCTGCTTCTCCCTCTGCCCTCTTCCCTCTCGTGCTCTCTGTCTCTCATTCTCTCTCTCTCAAATAAATAAATAAAATCTTAAAAAAAAAAAAGAATTTACATAAAATTGTGTACATACTGGTAGGCATTTAATTTAGATCCAATTTTTCACTATTAAAACAAGCAATGAACATCCTCATGTTTCCTAGCAGTGAAATTATTTGATTAAATGAGAAATATAAAATTCTGATAGATAATATTATATCGTTGCTAATTTTAATGCACACCAGCAGGTATGAGTACCAATTCCCCTTCACTCTCTGTGGCGCTGTTTATTAGAAATCTTTAAATTTTGTCACTACAATGAATGAAACATGGTCTTCTATTAATTTGCATTTCCCCAATAACTAGTGAGTTTACAGATCTTTTCAAATGTTTATTGACCACCGTTTGTATTTTTTCTTTTGTGAATTACTTGGTCATATTCTTTGTCCATTTTTCTATTGAGTTGATGTTTTTATTGATTTGTGGGTAATATATATATCTATAAATACACCCATATCTTTTTTTTTTTTTTTTAAGAGAGGGTGGGGAAGGGCAAAGGGAGAAGGAGAGAGAATCAAGCAGGCTCCACACCCAGCGAGAAGCCCAACTCGGGGCTCGATCTCACAACTCTAAGATCATGCCCTGAGCCGAAATCAAGAGTCAGACATTTAACCGACTTAGCCACCCAGGCAACCCTTGTATCTATACTACTATATAGTATATGTATCATATACTATGTATATAATACTGTGTTAGGCATATATGCATACTACATATATATTACTACATATATATGGCACATATAAGTGTTGTTTATATGCACACACATAAATATTTGGGTATTGTCAGATATGTAATGGGAATATTAATGATTTTTGATCAGGACAACTTGGTGCTGGGAGTGATTAAGCACTGAGGCTTTGGAGTTAGACTTGAGTCTGCTCAGCTCAAGTGTTTCCTAGTATGTGTCCTTAGACAAAGCACTTGATCTCCTTGAACCTCAATTTTCTTATTCGTTAAATTGGGATAATAATGTATTCACTGGGTTGTCTTTAGCTAAGTTTGGGGCCATAAAGTATTCAGTAAATGGTAACACTTAGCATTATTTTTTTTTTAAAGATTTTATTTATTTATTTGACAGAGAGAGACACAGCGAGAGAGGGAACACAAGCAGGGGGAGTGGGAGAGGGAGAAGCAGGCTTCCCGCGGAGCAGGGAGGCCGATGCGGGACTCGATCCCGGGACTCCAGGATCATGACCTGAGCCAAAGGCAGTCGCTCAACCGACTGAGCCACCCAGGCGCCCTAGCATTATTGTTTTAATTGAAGTGTAATTCACATACCATAAAGTGTACGAGTGCCTTTTTAGTATATTCGCAAGGTTGTGCAACCATCAGCGTGATCCAGTCACGCTGGATCACCCCGAAAAGAAATCTTGTACCCAGTTACTCCCTGCCCCACCCCCACCCCCTGGCAAGCCCTAATCACTTTTTTTTTCATTTCATTAATTTTTTTTAAAAGTAAGCTCTAGGCCAAATGTGGGGCTTGAACTCACGACCCTGAAATGAAGTTACATGCCCTACTGACCGAGCCAGCCCAGGCACCCCTAAGCCCCTCACTTTCTATCTCTGTGGATTTGCCTATTCTGTACATTTCATATACGTGGAATGATACACTATATGAGCCTTTTGTGTCTGGAATCTTTCATTTAGCATGTTTATGAGGTCTATTCATATTGTAATATATTATAGCACGTCATTCACTTTTATTGCTGAATAATCCATTGTACTGATATACCACATCTGATTTATCCACTCATTAGCCGATGGACATTTGGAATGTTTATACTTTTGGCTATTATAAATAATGCTGCCACAAATATTCATGTACAAGTTTTTGTTTGGACATATATTTTCAATTCTCTTAGGTATATACCTAGAAGTAGAATTGCTGAGTCACGCAGTGACTCCATGTTTAACTTTTTTTTAAATTTATTTAAGCAATCTCTACACCCACTGTGGGGCTCAAACTCATGACCCTGAAATTAAAAGCTGCATGTTCCACCAACTGAGGTAGCCAGGCAGCCCTATGTTTAACTTTTTAAGAAACTCCCAAGCTGTTTTCATCAGCAGCCACGCTGATTTACATTCTCACCAGCAATGTATGAGAGTTTCAATTTCTCCACATCCTTGTAAACATTTGTTATTGCCTCTTTTATTATAGTCATCCTAGTGAGGTGGTATCTCATGGTGGTTCTGATTTGCATTTCCCTAATAACAAATGATGTTGAGCATCTTTTCATGTGCTTATTGTCCACTTATAATTCTTCTTTGGATAAATGGGAGAAATTAAAATATTTTGCCCAATTTTTAATTGGTTCTTTTTGAGTTGTAAGAGTTCTTCATATGTTCTGGATACTAGCCTCTTTTTAGATGTATGGTTTGCAAATATTTTCCCCCATTCTGTGAATCATCTTTTCACTTTCTTGATAATGATCTTTGAAGCATAAAAGTTTTTAATGATGAAGTTCAATTTACCTATTTTTCTTTAGTTACTTGAACTTTAGGTGTCATATTCCTAAGTATTTTATTCTTTTTGATGCTGTTATAAATAAAATTGTTTTCTTAACTTTCTTTTCAGTTCATTGCTAGTGTATAGAAATATAACTGACTTTTGTATATTGATCCTGTATCCTGCAACCCTACTAGACCCATTTATTAGCTCTAGTAGTTTGTGTGTGTGTGTGTATGTTTCTTAGGATTTTTCTAAGTACAAGATCAATGTTATCTGCAAATAGAGATAGTTTACTTCCTCCTTTCTAATCTAGATGCCTTTTCTTTCTTTTTCTTGCCTAGCTGCCCTGGCTAGAATCTCCAGCAGACGTTGAATAGATGTGGTCAAAGCAAACATCCTTGTCTTGTTCCTGATGTTAGGGGAAAAGCATCCATTATGTATAATGTTCATTTACATAAGTGCCCTTTATCAGGTTAAGGAAGTTCCCTTATAGTCCTAGTTTGTTGAGTATATCTCTATCATAAGAGGGTGTTGGATTTTGTCAAATGCTTTTTCTGCATCTGTTGAGATTATCATGTAGCTTTTGTCCTTTATTCTTTTTTTAAGATGTTTTTAAAAGATTTTTAATTTATTTTTTGACAGAGAGAGACACAGTGAGAGAGGAAACACAAGCAGGGGGAGTGGGAGAGGGAGAAGCAGACTCCCCGCAGAGCAGGGAGCCTGATGCGGGGCTCAATCCCAGAACTCTGGGATCATGACCTGAGCTGAAGGCAGACACTTAATGACTGAGCCCCCCAGGCGCCCCTGTCCTTTATTCTTTTAATATGGTGTATTTATTAGTTTGCTAGGGCTGCCATAACAAAGTGCCATAGGCTGGGTGGCTTAAACAACAGAAATTTTCCCACAATTCTAGAAGCTGGAAGTCTGACTGCAAAGTGTCAGCAGGGTTGGTTTCTTCTGAAGCCTCTCTCTGTGACTTGTAGATGGCTATCTTCTACCTGTGTCTTCATATGATCTTCCTAATATTTTTACAAGGACCCAGTCATACTGAATTAAGACCCACCCTAATGACTGATTTTAACTTCATTACCCCATTAAAGGCCCTATCTCCAAATACAGTCATATTCTGAAGTACTGGGGGTTAGGACTTCAACGTATGAATTTTGAGGAGACACCACTCAACCCATAACAGCCTATAACACAAAGTGGTTTTTACATGTTGAAACAACCTTGTATTCCTGGTATAAAGCCCACTTGATCATAAGATCACTTAATCCTTTCTGTATGTTGCTGGATTCAGTTTGTATTTTGTTGAAAATTTTTTACAAACAGTTAGCTGGAATTATTATTCTTTATTCCTACCATTCAAAGTGCTTTTATATATGCTATTTCATTTTCCCTTAAACAGAATTCTATGAGGGTAGTATATTCATATTCACTAAAACAAACTGAGGCTCAGGAGAGTGAAGCGATTTCCCCCCAATTATAAATTTGCAGTAGTAGATAGTATAGACTGGAATCAAAACTACAGATGGGAAGAACATTAGGGGGATGAAAGAAAGCAGGATTTGGCAAGAACAAAGAGAAACTTTGGCTGGCTGGAAGTGAACAGGGTCAATTTGAATGGCATCAGTGATCTCAGTGTAAGAACTGAGGTCATCTGCTGATGTGCACAATAAGAGTAAATAGACTTATGGTTTCAATTCATGCATGTAATTAAACCAAGTAGGGATGACAGTTCTCATTAATTTTGAGATCATGATTTGACCAGATTAGCTGAAAGGAGAATAAACCAAAGTTTTGATGACAGGGATTTGACTGTATCAGTAACAGTACATCCCTCCTTCATTCTTGGAAAGTTAGTTTCCAAGGTGACTGCCAATTCATACAATCTTGTCTAGCCTTGATGGAGCCCTACTCTGATGCTCTAGTACTATGACTGCTCAGTCAGAAAATGCTGAATTCAAATTCTACCTCTGGCCCCAAAAGGTTGTGTGACTTTGAAAGCCATTTAATTCCTGCGAGACTGTATTCCCTCATCAAATGGGGGAATTGAATTAGATGTTCTCTAAACTCCCTTCCAGTTTTATGACTCTTATTTAGTGAATAAGGGGAGTGGTGATTCAGTTCACTGGGAATTTTCAAACAGCAATGATGAATTCACTAAGGGTAGACTAAGGAATTACTGAAAAGCAATGAAGCCTAGTGTAGGATAGTGAGCAGTTAAGTCAGGCCAGTGGAAGTGGGAAAGTAGACTGGGGTGGGTCTGATCTGGCTCACAGGAGGCAATGTTCTGATAATCAAGACATCTATTTTTCCTTTTCATGTAATTTTAAACTATTTTGTTATTCTTTTTCACTCAAATGAAATGCACTCATTGCAAAAATTCAAACATACATGTACATAACATAGATAGCAACAGTCCTTATAATTCTTATTCCTATTGTTAAGATTGGTAAAAACTCCTCCAAGTAATTTTTCTCTCCATACTCTAACATATTATTTACAAAAATAAAATCATGAAGTTTTGCAAACTATTTTCCCCTCACTAACAAGTATAATCCAGATATTTTTTCATGTCAGAGCATAGAGCTTTATTCATTTTTTAAATTTTATTTTTATTTAAGTAATCTCTACCCCAACATGGGGCTCAAACTCATGACCCAAAGATCAAGAGTCACATGCTCTTCTGACTGGGCCAGCCAGGCGCCCCTGATCTGCTTTATTCATTTTGACAACCACAGAGGAATCCATTGTATCACTATAGCATAATTTATGCACATCCTTTTGATGCCATTTACCTTGTTTACAATTTTTTGATACTGCAAACAATGCTACAGTGAACATCTCCGTATATATCTTGTATATATGAATAAATGTTCCTAAACAATATATTTATTCTTAAAGGTTCAATCCCTTACTTCAATAAAAAATTAAAATGTACATTTTAGAAGTAAAATTGCTGACTCAGAGTAGTTTAGTAGATATTGCCAAGTTATCCTCCCAAAATGTTGAAGCAATTTACAATCCCACCAGTGTAGGAGACTAAACTGTTTCCCCACTCTCTTGCTAGCACTGGGCGGTCTTGTTTTTTTTGAAAATTGTTCCTATCTCAGGTACATGCAGAATTGTCAGATTTAGTAAGTAAAAATATAGGACGTCTAGTAAAATTCGAATTTCACAGTAAAAAAAATAAAGATTACCCAACTCCATCTGCCAATGGCCTGTTTCTGGTCTATCCTTTGGTATCATCAGTGATGTCTTCTCTGTCAATAGTTATCTGAAACATTTATTTTATCCTAAATGGATGAGAAATATTTAAATTTGTGTATTCTTAAGATTTGGTGAGATCAAGCATATATATTTGCCATTTTTATATCCTCTCTAGTGAACGACCTGTTCAATGGTTTGTCTTCCTTAATGATTTATAAGAATTTTTTTATATTAAGGAATTAGACCCTGTTACATAACCTAGTTTTCCTTTTGACAATTTTTTGTTATTCCCCCCACTTAGAAGTGTTGCACTTTTATGTAGTCCAACTTATTAAGCTGTGCCGTTAGGAGTTTCTCAAATCACCTGGATACCTTGTATAAATGCAAATTCCTAGCAAATCAAATTTCTGAGAGTGAAATCTGGAACTCTCTCTTTAAAATCTCTGTAGGGGATTTTCTTCCTTTCTTCTTTCCTATCCCTCTATTTTTTATCCTTCTCTTCCTCCCATCCATCCTACCAGACTTTTTTTTTTTTGAGGGTAGGAAAGGGAGAGAGAGAGAGAATCTCTCCCCCAGTGTAGAGCCCCTCTTGGGGCTTGATCTCAGAACCCTGAGATCACAACCCTGAGATCACAACCTGAAACAAAATCAAGGGTCGGACACAACTGACTGAGCCACCCAGGCACCCCCTTCCTTCCAGACTTTTATCATATCCAATCAAGATTGAAGAATTCACTAGAATTATTAAAATAAAAAATATAGAAGTAAACATGTAAACTATGCAGTTGGAAGCTCCTGTCATCTTCTGAGTGTGTATTGTGATTAAAATGACTTATTCTTTATCAGTTCTTGACTTCACGGAGAAGTAAAATAGAATTTTAATGGTTTCTTCTATCTGAGGTTAAAAAAATTTTTATTATGGAAAATTTCAAGCATATACAAAAGTAGAAATAAAAATTCCTATTGCTCAGCTTCAAAAGTTATCAATATATGGTCAATCAACATCTAGCTATAGTCCCTTAGTCTCCTATATATAAAATTTGGATAGCAACACTATCACACTATTTAGAAAACTGAAACTTACGCTTTCACCTTCTTTTAAAAAGTGAGCTGCCTCTTTAACTCAATGAATTAATCCTTGGTAAATAAATATTCTCTTCCATTGATGAATGAATAAATAAAATGTATATCCACACAGTGGAATATTATTCAGCCAGGAGGAAATAAGTACTGATTCTGCTGCATCATGAATGAACCTTAAAAACATAATGCTGGGGTGCCTGGGTGGCTCAGTCGTTAAACATCTGCCTTCGAAGGGGGAGAAGAAGGGGGAAATAGAAATCAAGGGCTTGTAGAATATTTTTAAAGTTTGTATAATTCTCGATAAAATTTGCCACTTAAATGTTTAAAATTTTTTCAGATCAAACTTATAGTGTTCATTTAGACCATTTTTAGAATGTACAATTCAGTGTTTTTATATATTCACAAGATTGTGCAATCATCACCACTAATTCCAGAACATTTTATCACCCCAAATAGAAATCCCCTTCTCCCCATCCCCTGGCAACAACTAATCAACTTTCTGTTTTTACAGATTTGCGTATTCTGGAAATTTCATACAAATGGAATCATACAGTATGTGGCTTTTGTCTGACTTCTATCACTTAGCATTAATTTATTATTATTTAAGATTTTATTTGACAGAGAGAGACACAGCGAGAGGGGAACACAAGCAGGGGGAGTGGCACAGGGAGAAGCAGGCTTCCTGCAGAGCAGGGAGCCAGATGCGGGTCTTGATCCCAGGATTCTGGGATCATGACCTGAGCCGAAGGCAGACGTTTAACGACTGAGCCACCCAGGCACCCCAGCATTATGTTTTTAAGGTTCATTCATGATGCAGCAGAATCAGTACTTATTTCCTCCTGGCTGAATAATATTCCATTGTGTGGATATACATTTTATTTATTCATTCATCAGTTGATGGATATTTGGGTTGTTTCCTTTTTTGGCCATTATGCACAATTCTGCCATGAACATTCATGTACAAGTTTCTACACAAACATGTTTACATTTCTTTTGGGTACACACCTAGCAGAATTACTGGATCATTAGCATAACCAAGCTTAACTTTTTTTTTTTAAAGATTTTATTTATTTGAAAGAGAGAGACAGCAAGAGAGGGAACACAAGCAGGGGGAGTGGAAAGGGAGAAGCAGGCTTCCCGCGGAGCAGGGAGCCCGATGCAGGGCTCGATCCCAGGACCCTGAAATCATGACCTGAGCTGAAGGCAGATGCTTAATGACTGAGCCACCCAGGCGCCCCCAAGCTTAACTTTTTGAGGAATTGCCAAACTATTTTCCTAAGTGGCTACACTTTTTTGCATTCCCACCAGCAATATATGAGAGTTCCAATTTCTCCACATCATCACCAACTTTTTTGTCTTGTTTTGCTTACAATTATAGATGCTTGGTTGGTATAAAAGTGGCATGTCATTGTGGTTCTGATTTGCGCATCTCCTCATGTGCTTGGTGGCTATTTGTATCTCCTTGGAGAAATGTCTATCCAATCCTTTGTCCATTTTAAAATTGGGTGGTCTTGAGTTATAAGAGCTGTCTGCATACTCTGAAGAGATCCTACTTAGATTAAAGCCAAAACAAAAATAGAGGGCAAAACTGAGCCATAATGACCTATTTTGGACTCTTGTACTCTTGCATGCCTAAAGTCAGACCTACCTCCACGAACCAACACATTCTTGGGGGCTAATCTGACTAGAATAATGGAGGGATAATCTCTCATGTCAGGGTCCCTCAAGGAGAATGGGACTTTTCCCCATTAGTTCTTCTGGTCAATGCCCAGTCCCCACCCTATACTGGGCATCGGATAGGAGGTAGGGGAAAGATGAATGATGCCTGGCACAATCAGAAGTGCTACTTCCAACCCCATAGGGCCTGGCAGAAATTTTAAGATTATGGAGACCTTTGCACAACCTCATAATGCTTTTAAGTGCCACAACTTAAAAAAATAAAGCAACAATTACTCAAAATAACTAACCTACAGGGCAGATAAAAAGAATCAAGTGCTAGATAGTTAAATACTCTACTACAGAGAATACAGAATCCTTACATTAGATATAGGCATGGTTGCCATTAACTAATATTGTTACATGTTTTCCAAAATACTTTCCTACCTATTGTTGTCCCTAGGTTGCCCAGACAGATAAGCCCATGTGGCCTTAAGTACTACTACATGTTCCAATTAGATGAGTCCAAAAGTATAGGGCTCACTATGTGGATCTGAACAGGAGGCTAAGGAGAAAGTGGAGAAAGTAGGGGTCATATGTGAAGCTGATACACAGCAGCTTCCTATGTATCTTTGGAAAATGTATGAGGGATTAAATATTTTTCTACGTGAAAATGAATGACACTGTGGTAGTAAGGCAGAACAACACTTAAAATATGATTTTTGCCACAATGAGTGCCAATAAGAGATGTGTGGTCACAATACAATGGAGATACATTAATTGTAATGAGAGAGCTAAGGTGCTTCATCAAAGAGAAAGAAACACATCAAGAGGCAGACTCAAGATCTGTAAACTACATTTATTGAGTACTTATTGGGCAGTGGGCACAACAGATACAAAAGAGGATGGGGACAGTAAGAACTTAAAAAATTAAATACACATGTTAATTTACCATCTAATTCTACCAGGAAAGTACAAAATTTGTACAACTTATACTTTATTATGAAATTGTGATGCCTGTCAAAAGGATAAGCTATACATACAATGCCAAAAATTTTTTTAAATTGTGCTTAACATCATTAGAATTACCCCAAAATGGGTTGATAAAATGCCTATACAGCATTCATTCTTATTACACACATATATTCACTTTAAAGATTGCTTGAAAAGTACGAATCCTTTGACCCCATTGCTGGAAATCTGTGGTCAACACCTACACGTGTCGTTTCTCTAAGAAACAGCATGGCATTTGCGGTCCATTTCTCCCTTAAAGTCACCTTATTTTCAGCTAGCTTAGTAACAAGCTCTCTTAGAACTGTTTATATGTCTTTTGTCTGATCATCTTCTTCAAGTTTCCTGATTTCATTTTTTAAACAATTTATAGTTTCACGACTTGCCTTTAATCTCTCCTTAAGCTCTGCAATTTCAAAGCTTGTTTTTTTTTTTCGCAGCTTCTAATTTTTCTCTGGTTTTCACTTCAAGTTCTGCAACTAAGGAAAACATATTTTTATTGAACTATTTCATTTTTCTCACATGTCTAAGGTATGTCAGAGAGGAATAAATATGGCATTTCCTTAGGTCAGTTTCCACGATGAAATGTAAACAACTTAAGATACATTAAACATATGGAGGTGGGTAGAAAGTCTAAACTCTCACAAGAGAATCTAAGATGCTTTCTGCAACTAAGAATGAAATTCTGGCCATTCACAATTAAGATGTTAAGACATAATGTCCTTGAGGCGCCTGGGTGGCTCAGTCATTAAGTGTCTGCTTTCGGCTCAGGTCATGGTCCCAGGGTCCTGGGATCGAGTCCCGCATAGGGCTTCCTGCCTTCTCCCTCTCCCACTCCCCCCTGCTTGTGTTCCCTCTCTCGCTTTGTCTCTCTCTGTCAAATAAATAAATAAAATCTTAAAATAAAAAAAAAAAGACGTAATGGCCTTGTTTTTCTCTCCACATACATATTAATTTGGAAATAAGGTGGAATACAATCCAAGAGACACCCAGATAATATGAAGAGCTAACTAAATACAGTGTTCTGAAACATAAGTACAAGTAAAATTTTACATAAACAAAATCACGCTGGTAAAACAAACCCCTATCTTTAAAAAAAAAAAGATAGCAATAACCACCTAGGTCTAAATTCCAGCTGTACCATTTACTAGCTGTGACACTCTAAGTTATTTATTATTTCTATGCTAATTTCTCATTATAATGATGTGTATTATAATGAGACTATAACGAACACCTCATATGTGAAAAAAAATTTTTATAACTTCTAGTTTTGTCTCATTTAGCATATTTTGTGACCTATTTCTTTCCCCCAAACTAGTCTTAATAGTTTTACAGAAGTTCTGGGAGATAATGTGCTCTTAGCTGAGCTTTTCTATTTTCTTGGTATTCGTGGAATGACTTCTACTGGTATTAATGACCAGCTACTAAAGAGGACCTAGCATCTTAGTAAGTAGATCTGTAAACTTTTATTTTTAGTTCGTATCTAAAACTTTACTCAAAAATTTTAAATGAATTAATGTACATAAAGTATCTAAGAATACTGTCAGGTACATAAAAAGCCATCCTAACTACCATTATGACAGAGAAACACTAAATATTTAAAACATTCTAGCCGGTTACATAACAAATTACTAAAGAAAGTATCATTACTGCAAAATAGAACACACCTTTTTAAATATCCCACTTGGATAGTGTAGTATTGTTTTACAAAGAAAAATGCCTACTTTTGTCCAGCAGTTCCATCTTGTGGACATTTCAGGTAATTGCTGCTGATGACTATAAAGCACAGTTGTACTTTACTGTTGATAAGATGATCACTAACTGTAAGCAGCATGGTTTGGTGTGGTGGTGGTGGGGGGAGGGAACCCTTTAAAATCAGAAAGACTTCAGTTCAAATACAACCTTGGCCCCTTATTAGCTAAATGCTGATTATCTCCTAAGTCTCCCCCAATCTGGTTTCTATTTGGTACAGTCAAAACTGTTATTTCTCAGAGAATATCTGAGGATTAAGTAATAAATGTAAAGCATCTAGCACATTAAAAACATGCAATAATATTTATTTTCTTTATGGCTGGTGACTTTCTTTTTATGATACATTTTATAATGCATGTAAAATTTTATATTGCCAAAACAATCCTTATTTTTCTTTGTAATTTCTTTCACTGCTTAATTTTAACTTTGAAAATCATTTTTGACAATATAAGTACCTACATATGATACAAAACTAAAAGCTGAAAAATGTAGATAATGTAAAAATGTCTCCTTCCACCTCTGTCCCCCCAACCAACCAGTGTTTCTTCCCAGAGATAATCAGTTTTAGGTTTCTTTGGTACCTTTCAGAAATATTTTGTTCATAGACAAGCACACATCTAAGTGTGATTTTTTCTCACCCCCAAAACAAGTGGTATCATACTATCTACACATTGCTCTGCATCTTGCTGCTTCACTTAATATTACGTCTGAAAGCCCATTCTGTATCCTACAGCTGTCTCATTCTTTTAATGGCTGCAGATGACTTCACCTAATGGACATATATAACTCATTAATCTGTCCCCTCTGATATAGAGTATTTCCATTTTTTCTTTTACACACAATGCCATAATGTGTATGCCGTGAGTAATTATTTCAGTATATTTGTAGGATAATCAGTACACTTGTAGGATAAATTCCTGTAAGTACAATTGTTGGGATATATGTACTTGTAACTTTGAAGGAATGCCAAGTAACTCTTAAAGGTTCTATTACTTTACAGTCCCACTAGCATTGTATGTCTGTTTTCCTACTGTATCAACTTCTCGATCTCAGTTACCCAGAAAGGTTAAAAATGGTATTTCAGGCTAAATTTAATTTGCCTTTCTCTTTTTACTACTAAGGCTGACCAATCTTTTTATGTTTAGGAGAGACATTTCTCCCCTCCTTTTTATGGATTGTCTGTCTTTCCTTTTTTTTTTTTTTTTTTAAGATTTATTTTATTTGAGAGAATGAGCGAGAGAGAGAGCACATGAGCAGGGGCAGAGGGAGAGGGAGAAGCACACCAACCACTGAGCAGGGAGCCCGATACAGGGCTCGATCCCAGGACCCTGAGATCATGACCTGAGCCGAAGGCAGACACTTAACAACTGAGCCACCCAGGTGCCCATCTTCGCTAATTTTTCTATCGCATTATTGGCCTTTTTAATAAATTGAGGTATAAGTGACATATTAGTTTCAGGTGTACAACATGATGATTCCACATTTGTATACACTGCAAAATGATCATCATAGTAAGTCTAACATCTGTCACCATAGTTACAAATTTTTTTTCCTGTGATGAGAACTTCTAAGATCTCTTAGCAACTTTCAAATATGCAATACAGTATTGCTAACTATAGTCTCCATCCTGTGCATTACATCCCCATGACTTATTTATTTTTAACTGGAAGTTTGTGCCTTTTGACCCCTTTCAGCCATTTCACCAACTGCCCACCCTCATTTCGACAACCACCAATCTGTTCTATGAGTTTGTTTTTTTTAAGATTTATTTATTTTAGAGAGCACATGTGTGTGTGAGCAGGAGGAGAGGGAGAAGGACAGAAGTAGACTCCCTGCTGAGTGCAAAGCTCGATGTAGCGCTCAATCTCAAGACTCTGAGATCATGACCTGAGCCAAAACCAAGTCAGACGCTTAACCAACTGAGCCACCCAGGCACCCCAGTTTTTTTTTGTTGTTGTTTGTTTTTTACGATTCCATATGTAAGTAAGATCATTTGGCATTTGTCTTTCTCTGACTTATTTCACTTAGCATAATACCCTCAAGGCCCATCCATGTTGTCATAAATGGCAAGATTTCCTTCTTTTTTTTTTTTATGGCTGAATAATATTCCATTGTGTATATATACCACATTTTCTTTATTCATTCATCAATAGACACTTAGGTTGTTTTCATATCTTGGCTATTGTAAATAATGCTGTAATGAACACAGAGGTGTATATCTCTTCTCAATTTTCAAGTTAGTGCTAGTGATTCTATTTTCTTCATATAAATATCCAGAAGTGGAAATGCTGGATCATATGGTAATTCTATTTTTAATTTTTGAGGAACCTCCAATTTACATGCCCACCAACAGTGCATCAGGGTTCCCTTTTCTTCACATCCTTGCCAACACTTGTATTTCTTGTCCTTTAGAAAACAGCCATTCTAACAGGTGTGAGGTCGTATCTCATTGTAATTTTTAAGTTGCATTTCCCTGAAGATTAGTGATACTGACCACATTTTTATGTACCTGTTGGCCATCTGTATGTCTTCTTTGGAAAAATACCCAAATCTTGCTCATTTTTAAACTGGATTGTTTGCTTTTTTTGCTATTGAGTTGTAGGAGTTCTTTTATACATTTTGAATATTAACCCTTTATCAGATATATAATTTGTAAATATCTTCTTCCATTCAGTATGTTGTCTTTTCATTTTGTTGGTACTTTCCTTAGTTGTGAAGAAGCTTTTTAGTTATTGGCCTTTCTTACTGATGTGCAGGAGCTCTTTATATTTTAAAGAAACTAGTCATTTGTGATAGGAGTACAATATTTTTTCATGGCTTGTCTGTCTTTAGACTTCGTTTAGAGTGCTTTTTTTTTTTTTTACTATGCAACAATTTTTATTCCCTTTCTCCCTCTCTCTCCACATCAATGAAAAAACATATACTGAGTGAAAGGCACTTTGTTAGATGCTGGGGTGAGGTAGATGATAGACAAGAAAGAAAAATGCAGTACAGTGTCATAGGGAGCTATGAGAGCAGACTGGATTCATACCAGTGTGAAAGGGTGTGTGTATTAAGGAAGGCTTCTTGGCAGCAATAAAATCTGAGCTGAGTTTTAAACAATGAGAAAGGAATTAGATGGATGAAGTGGACATCACAGGCCCTGGAAACAGCACATACAAATCTGGGAAACAACAAGGAGTCAGGTACAATGGTTAATAGGTAGTTTTAAATTGAGTCGGGAAGACCTGATCCAACTTATTTGTCAAAAGGACAACACACACTATAGATTCTTGTTGTTTGGTTTGGTCATTACACTTTATTTTCTGACCAATCGTAAGACTGCAAAGGGCATGATGTACTTGGAAGAAGAGCTAATTAGCAATGAAATCATAAGGGAAAACATTTAAAAATTTCTTTTAGCTTGTTTCAGTTTTCCGCTTCCTATATATTAAGTGCTTATATAAGGAAGAAAAATTTGTTTTAAATTTCTAAGTTAAGCCTCAATTTAGAGTAAATCAATCCAAAGAGAAATTATTATTTTTGCAAGCCAATATAACTTACTGGTTAGAAGCACAGACTGTAAGGCTTTTACAGAGATAGAACAGCTTATCAATAGAACAGATAGAACAGCGCAGATTCAGGTTAAATCCTGGCTCTACTGGGTGATTTGAGACAAGTCATCAAATCTCTCTATGCACTAGGGCCTTTATCCACAGAATGGGGCTATAGTAGCATCCTCCTCCTAGGGCTGTTATACCCATAATTCAGTAAGTTCAGAAATGTAAAGCACTCATCGAGTACACAGTAAGCTCTCATTAAGTGTGTACTATTGTTTTAATTATTCCTACATAAAATACTTTATTACACAGACTAATTTTATTAGTAGTATAATAAAATATACTAATAATACTAATACTAATTTTATTATTAGTATAGTTTTATGAACTTTTAAAGATTTTTTTTTTTTTTTTTTTTTTTGAGAGAGAGAATGAGATAGAGAGAGCATGAGAGGGGGAAGGGTCAGAGGGAGAAGCAGGCTCCCTGCTGAGCAGGGAGCCCGATGCAGGACTCGATCCCGGGACTCCAGGATCATGACCTGAGCCGAAGGCAGTCGCTTAACCAACTGAGCCACCCAGGCGCCCTAGTTTTATGAACTTTTAATATGCTTCACAAATGTACTCTCTGACGTGATATTTAAAACTCCAACCATCTCCTCCCACCAAAGGTGTTCCCTTCCCTGCTGTTTTTCTCCATATCACCTAATTACTAACTTACACTTTACTGTTCTATTTATTTAATATCTGCCTTTCTCTCAATAGAGTGTAAGCTTCATGAAGGAGGGATTTTTGTCTGGTTTGGACACGGCTCTACCTTCTGAACCTAGAATAATGCCTGGTATATAACTGGTGCTCAATATATACTATAAGAAAATGAATGGAAGATCAAAGAACAACTTAATGAATGCTGACATAAATGTTAACACAAGGATGGCAAATAGGTATCATCTTGAGTACCAACTGCAAATGACTGGCAGTAGCTGCACGGAGTGATGTGTATGGGATTCTGACGCCATGTTAGCTTAGAGGGAAAATATAACGTGACTGATTATCAGTGTGTCATTCTAGTATTCACCACCCCAGCATTAATCTGAAACTATGTAAAATGACACAGGTTAAACAAAAAGAGGTAAGCTAGTTCACAGTACAGTAGTCCCCCCTTATCCATAGGGGATACATTCCAAGACCCCCAGTAGATGCCTGAAACCATAGATAATACTGAACTCCATACAGACTATGCGTTTTCCTATGCATACAGGAAAGACTATGATAAAGTTTAATTTATAGATTAGGCACAGTAAGAAATTAACAATAACTAGTAAAATATAATAATTATAACAATATACTGTCATAAAAGTTATGTAAATGTGGTCTCTCTCTCTCAAAATATCTGATTGTATTGTACTCACCCTTCTTGTGATGATATGAGATGATAAAATGCCTAAGTGGTGAGATGAAGTGAGGTGAATGATGCAAGCCCTGTGACACAGCATTAGGCTACCACTGACCCTCTGACAATGTGCCAGGAAGAGGATCACCTGCTTCTGGACCACTGTTGACCCTAAGTAACTGAAACCTTGAAAAGTGAAATCATGGATAAGGGGGGACTACTATGTACAAAAGTATACAGTTGACCCTTGAACAACATGGGTTTGAACTGCATGGGTCCACTTATACATGGATTTTTTTTTTCCCCCAGTAAATACAGTGCAGTACTGTAAATGTATTTTCTCTTCCTTATAACTAACATTTTTTCTCTAGCTTACTTTATTACACAGACTAAAATATATATAATATACAAAATATGTGTTAATTGACTGTTTATGAATAAGGCTTCCAGTCAACAGTAGGCTATTAGTAATTCAGTGTTTGGGAAGTGAAGAGTTACACAGATTTCTGACTGCTGGTGGGTTGGGTAGAGGACAGTGGTCAGCGTTGTTCAAGGGTCAACTGTAATTATGTTCTGCAAGGTTCTTCCCAGATTTTATTAGCAAAGACTAGTAAACAGAAAATGGTTGAGTGACAGGTTAAGCAAGATTAGTGAAAAGCTATGCTTAAATGTAACTAGGGAATAAAAGACAGTATTTCAGAGAATGCGAGAGGCTACTTTGTGAACAATTTAAAACATCCTTCTTAGAGGTTCTATAGTAATACATATTTTTTTTTAACTCTTAAAAAATTTACCTTTATATATCCTTAGAAAAAAATTTAATAGTCACTAATCCCATAATCCTTTCACCATTATAGAATACATTATTTTTCAGAATTAATTATGAACTCATGGCACTTACATTCTGTTTCATGCTTATAGGCTCCTAATGTTAGCTGGCGAGATGTTGTTAATAATTGTTGCATCATTGCTGTTGGGTCTTGAAATATCTAATGGGATAGAATGAAAAAAAGCCCAATAACTTCAAAGTTCTACAACTTAAAATGCTTTTAAAATTCTCATTATAAAATCTCCTTACCATTTCATCATAGAACTCTGAAACCACTGTCTTTTTTCCCAGCATTGCATTGGTGTCTGACTGAAACAGCTTTAATAAATGATAGAGGGTTACCTGTGAAATAAAAATAGATGTCACATCTGTGCAAAGGTTTTCATCATCGTGAGACATCATGATTTCTGTAACTGAATTAGAAAGTAGAATTAGTTAACATGTCAAATTCAGGATCTTATCTCAACTACAAGTTACTGTGTGGCAGATCACTCATTCTGTACTTTTATTTTCCTATTAGGTATTATTATCTATCCACATCTACTAAACATGAATGTTTTAAAGAGGGTAGGTATGGATGTTAGAAAACATCTCTACAGAATGACAATGTAGAAAAATGACATAAAATACAGCTACAGAGATGCATGGGAGTAATTTTAGAAAAACAGAAAAGAATCATTGTGGTTTTCCTAGGGAAAGGGCCAGAGGTAGGGGAAAGAAGATGTTATGGGTTGAACTGCGTCCCCCTAAAAGATACGCCAAAGTCCTAACCCTCAGTACTAGTAAATGTGACCCTTATTTGGAAATAGAGTCTTTGCAGGCGTAATAAAGTTAAGATGGGAGTTATTAGGTAAGGCCCTAACCCAATATGACTGGTGTCCTCATAAGAGACACAGAGACAAGGAGGGAGAAGAGCCAGGGGACAATGGAGGCAAAGATTTTAGTTATGCCACCAAAGCCAAGAAACACCTGGGGCTACCAGGAACCAGAAGACACAAGAAAGGATCCTTCCCTAGAGGTTTTGGAGAAAGCATGGCCAATGCCTTGCCTCCAGAACCATGAGAATAAATATGTTGTTTTTAGCTACTCAGTTTGTGGTGCTTTGTTATGGCAGCCCTAAGAAACTGATACAGGAGACCTGTATTTTTTACTTTTAAAATCTTTTTTTAAACCATGTGCATACCTTACTTTTATAATTCAAGAACAATTTAAAACTACGTCATAAAACTGTCCTTCCTTGAATTTACTATTGAGACACTTAGAGGCATTCATGCAGATATAGACAATGAAAAACGTCAAGACAGATGTCCCTAATTTTGAGGGGTGTTTGAAGATTCTTAGAGCAATGAAAATGCCTAAACTAGCCACAAAGATATTTCTAGGAATAAAAACCCAATTTTAGCATTTTGCTTTTAGGAACAATCATTCCTTTTATAATGGTTTGATCTATAATCTATAATGGTTTGATCTATAGATTTTTAATCTATAACCGGGAAACAGAAATAAATCACATACTACCTGTGTCTTTCTTTTATATTTTAAATAAAACTTCATGACTTATTTTAAAGAGTCAACAATTAAAAAAGTATAATGGTTTCATTATACTAAAAGAATATGACAACAGTTTTTGGGTAATAAAATCCAGGCCTGTGTAGATCTATACAGAAACCTATTCAATAAATTAATCACTGCAGAAGTACAATAAGCACTCTTTCCAAGAGTGGACTTTGAGAGTTGTCTCACAGAAGGTTATATGATATAATTTCTTTCAGAGATTTATTTTCCAACTGGGAGTGGTGGATAGGACAGATGAAGAATAGATAGGTAAGGCAGCACATTCTCAAAGTAAAAATGAATTCCAAGCAATCTTACAAAGTTAAAAAGAGTTTCTGCCCTACTAGCATTACTGATTTCTCTTCCTTCTCTCTCAACATCTGCTGTATTTCTGTATTCTATTCTCCCTAATAGACTCTTTCCATTAAGGACAGGAGCAGTATCTCATCTTTGTATCCTACCCCTTGAACAGTATCTTGGCAAATAATGGATATTTAATAATTTCTTGCCAGATAGAATATAATGTCTGTTGAGAGTATTCTAGAAGGAAAAAAGAATAATAGGAGATCTGAAAACCTTATCACATGGAAAACATTTAAATGAGCTATAGATGTTATTCAGGAGAAAAGAAAACGAATGTATGAAAGGTTATCAGTAAAAAGTTCAAGGAAGCTTAACACAAACTAGAGCTTTCTTAGCACTAGAACAACCCCAGTTTCACTTAATGACAAAAGTCAATAGTCTTTCTACTGGAGACAGTAAGCACAAACAAGGCTCTCATTTAAAAGACTGCCTAAAGGAATTCCTACGAAGGAATAGTATGGCCTATACCTATGGGTCCTAAATCTTACTGCGCACCAAAATCACCTGGGTGATTTTGAGGGGTGCTGGCCCCTCTCCAAACCTACTAAATCAGACTCGCCGGGGGATGGGGCCTAGGAGTTTGAATTTTTAAAAAACAACTCAGATATCTCTGGTGCAGTCCACTAGGAACTAATTCTCTGAACTACAGGCCCAGGTCATAGTCAGCTCATTTAGAAGCACATACAATTTAAAAAATGTAATCTGATTATTAAAGTGTAAATGTTTGGTGCTAAAGAAATGCACTGAATCTATCAAGATGAAAATTAATGGTGATGACCTGAAACGAGTTAAACACCAACCACACATGTGGAATGAGAGCGCCATAACTGAGTTGTAACCCTATGGGTTTACAAACAAAACAAGCTGAGTAGTTTTAGTCAAAAGAAAGGATAATGGAAAGAATGTGAGGTCTGAATGCAAATAACCTGGGTTCAAAAACTAGCTCTGCCCCAGTTAACTGTGTTTTTGAGCATATGACTTGATCTCTGAACCTTAGTATCCTCATCTCTAAAATGACGGTATCATCAACCTCCCAAAACTGCTGAGGGATCAAAGTGAAAGTTTTGAGGGACTTTTTACATTATTAAGCAAAAATTTGATAAGAGAACAAAAGATGAAAAAATCCATGGTTATAAATAAAAATTCAGGAATAAAATAAAGCTGCTAGTACTGATAGCAACTTGAAAAAGCAAAAAGACTGTTGCTAACTATAAAAAAACGGATACTCTCATTCTAGACAGCAGATAGACTCATCTTGTTTATTACTAATAACCAAATAATATTAATGAATTTTAAATTTTTCCTGTAGTAATCACATGATTCCATGGTTTCTTTCTGAGAAATGTTCACATTATATCGCTTCTTTCTATACTTGAAAAATAAGTTTTGAAAGGCATTTCCCATAAAAATGAAAAACCTTAACTCATGGCAAGATACACCATGCCATAAGCTTACATAAAGTGTATCTGAATAAAAATGTCAACATATAACAAACTATTCATTAAGTAGATTACATTTTCACAATTACAAAAATCTATTTTATGTTTGCAAAGATTATCATTACTCACAGGTCTCTCATTAGGATCAATGAAAAATATTTTGATGATTATTTCAAATTCACCCCATCCTGTTTCAGTAATTTCATATGGAGGCTTAGTAACAACTGAAGAGAAAAAAATAAAACAACTATAAATTACAAAAAATACTGATAGTCTCCTACATCTTTTTAAATGTTAAATTTTATATTATGAATCAAAAAACTGTACTGTACCTCTTAACGGATTGCCATAGCTTTCATGTAATTTAAATTGGATTTTCTTCACGTACGCTGACATATCCTAAAATACAGAGGAATTAGTTCTGCCATCTACATTTAAAAACTGAGGAAAATACACTGAGCATTGTACCTAATTTTATAAAATACACTTTCCCTCAAATTTTATGGAATCTAATTCTATTTTCTTTTATTTTAATTCCAGTACAGTTAACACACAAGTTAACAGTTTCAGGTGTACAATACAGTTTCAGGTGTACAATATAGTGATTCAATAATTCCACACATCACACAGTGCTTATCATGACAAGTGTACTCCTTAATCCCCAGTGGAATCTATAACTTTCCAAAAAACATGAATTATGCCCAGGTTTGGTTTTTATTTTAAACAAAGGAGGCCTGAGTTGAATTCTTTCACAACTCGTAACATACAGGAATATACATTTCCCTAATTCACTTGTTTTGCGAATCCTATTTTTATATATCTCTATAGACAATGCTCTAAATCAATTTTGATTTTCTATAAAAACAACAGCACATTTCCCATATATTTTACAGAAATAAGCATATAAACTAAAGCACATCTAAGAACTAAGCAACTTTAAAGAACAAAATTATATTACATAAAGCTAAGTTCAACTAAACTAAGCAACCTAAAACCATCAGATACAAAACTCCTTTTCCTAATCTTATTTCGAAGCACAGGAGCATATTCGTTAGTTCTGGCACATAGAAGGGATTCTCCTAGGGAAAGTGGCTTTTTCAAAAAAGAATTCACTGTAGAAAAATGTAAAACTGAATCAGTCACACTCGACAGTAGTATTCATTAATCTTTTTATTTGCTTTTGGGAAATCTTTGTATGTGATTATCTACATTTTTAATTGGGGTCATAACAATATAGTAACATCTGCTTTCATCACTTAACATTATATTGTCAACATTTTTTGAGGCAGCTTTTCATAAGCATATTTGAAGACTCTTTGGGGATACTTTCATTCATTTTTTTCCACAAATGACCAATACTGGATACCAGATGCCACCATGGTAAATAATAAACTCTTGTCCTCATGGCAGGGAGAGACAAGAAAATCAGCATTTCAATGTAATCTGTGTTAGGAGGGCAACAGGTACAAATTTGAGGAATGGCACCTAATTTAATTTTTGGAGATTAAGAGAGTAGTTTGAAAGAAAATACATTTAAACTAATACCTACGGGAACAATAAGAATGGAGTAGGCAGGAAGCAAGGAATGAAGACATTTAAGAGTGTCCCTTTGGGAAACTGAGAGTACTCTAGTATTGATGGAATGGAGGGTAGAAGGAAATGAAGAGGCAAACACAGCAAGGGATAAGCTGCAGAGGCAGAATCGGGAAAGACCATGGCAGGCCTTCTAAAACCGTTTTTTGTGTGTGTATGGTTTTTTTTTTTTTAAGATTTTATTTTTAAGTAACCTCTATCCCCAACATGGGGCTCGAACTCACAACCCCAGATCGAGTCACAAGCTCTACCAACTGAGCCACCGAGGCGCCCCTAAAACATGGTAATTTTAACTTTATCCTGAGGGCAACAGGTCAGTCATTGAAGGTTTCTTGTTTTTTCTAAATAACAGCTTTATCAAGATATTCACATACCACACGATTCACCCATTTATAGTAACTATTCAATGGTTTTTAGTACACTCAGAGTTGTACAACCATTCCCACAATCAAATCTAAAATATTTTCATCACACACAAAAAAAACCCATGCCCATTAGCACTCAGCCCTAAATCCCTCTTCCACCCATCCACTGGCAACCACTAATCTATCTTCTGTGTCTATGGATTTGCCTATTCTGGACATGTTATAAAAATGGAATCATCCAATATATGGCTTTTGGTTTGGCTTCTTTCACTTACCATAATGTTTCTAAACATTCCATGTGGTAGTAGCATGTATCAGTACTTTATTTCTTTTTACTGCCTAATAATGTTCTATTGTATGGATATACCACATTTTATTTATCCATTCATCAGTTGAAAGATACTTAGGCTGTTTCCATTTCTTTGGCTATTATGAATAATGCTGTTACAAACATTCATATACAAGTTTTTTTGTGAACTTTAAAGGGTTTTAAATCAACAAATATTCATTCACTGAGTATCTGCTGAATACCTACTATGCACTGACTGTATTCCAGGCATCAGAAATTTAGCAACAAAACAAAATTACCAGCATCCAGACTATAGAGTAGTTTTTTGTCTTTCATCTTCTCTGATGGTCTTATTACCAAATTGTTCCTAAAAAGTATGAACTACTCTTCCTGAAACACCTGATTAAATACGAAGCTAACTTAAGACGTAATGATTGGAAGATGGGCTGTGTTTATAGCATGGTTCTTGTTATCATAACTTTAGTTGGAAAACATTATTGGAAAATCCATTATTGGAAAATCGGATTTCTACTAACTGTTATGAGATGACAATGCTCACTTTTTTCTTTCAACTTTTTGGGGGTGACATTTCTACAATGGGCCAATTTTATAATCAGAAAGTTACTATATTACAATTTATCTTCAATCAAAAACAAACTGTAGCTTCAAAAAGTTATAGGAGAAACAAGTGCCTACCTCATTTCTATATGGTTTTACATACACTGTCCACTGATGGGTGTGCCCATCCTCTTCTCTTTTCTTTCCAAAATATCGAGCAACATTACCATAAACTATTGGTTTGACGATAGTAACCCCCTAAAGGAAAAATAATTTCAACATCAATTAATATTGCATCATTTACCCAAATATACAGAATAAGAGCTCTGAAAACTTGGGTTTTTTATTTTATTTTATTTATTTATTTGAGAGCGAGCGAGCGTGAGAGTGGGGAGGGTCAGAGGGAGAAGCAGGCTCCTTGCTGAGCAGGGAGCCCGATGCGGGACTCGATCCAGGGACTCCAGGATCATGACCTGAGCCGAAGGCAGTCACTTAACCAACTGAGCCACCCAGGTGCCCTGAAAACTTGTTTTAAGGAATGGCAGGCAATCTAAATACCTAGAGTTTGCTTATAACATGGATTTCTCTCAATCAAATCAGTATCAGACAATTATCTTCATATTAACACAAGTAACTAAACACCAGATTAATTACAATGTTCCCACTCTGAAAATGTCTATTTAAATCATGTAAAATACTTTGAGAGATTTTTTTTTAAGAAAGGCAAAGGCTCTTTATTTACAAACCTTAAAGCGAGCCTCAGGAATTAACACTGCCATCACCTGAGGGTAATAATGTCTTGATTTATCAGTTTACAGCAGTGTTTTCCAAAGCACAGTATAAACACTAAAGACAGTCTGGGAGAGGATTTTCGGTAGAATTAAGGCAAACACTTTTCAATTCATTACTTATGTGTTAAGTTCTGAGATGGAAGTACATGTTTCTCATTACATCTGGTATGTGTAGAGGTGGTGACTGTTGCCGGATTATCATGAAAAGGAGAGACAAAAAATTTCAAGGCAGGAGAAAACGCTGAATGTTGCACATGAAATTTGAGACTAACTGTTCAACAGTAAGAATGTATCTGAAGGTCAAAAAGCAAGACATACCACATATTAAAAGTGCTCTGCCAATGTACTCAATTCGTAAGAAGCAAGGAAAAGCCGTGAACAAATGGAAAAACTTTTCATTTTGGCTGGAAAATGAACAAATCCAATCCCTATGAGCCTCAAGTTAGTTAAAAGAAGGCAAGCAGTTTGTATGAGAATTTAAATAATCACAGCCAAGTGCTATTTGACACTTGTGAGAAGAGAAGATGAGGCATCAGGCTCAAGGCCTGAATGAATGAGCAGAAGGAGCACTGGCGCCAGGTATGGGTAATACATCCTGCAGCTACTACTGTGTTGCTAGAACTTGCAGATTTCCTCGGTGATGCAAAGCGGGTTCATCTGTCAACAGACTTTCTAACTGAAGGAAATTTATCTAAATTGGAAAAAGATGCCTACAAAACGACATAACAATCATCAAGAATGAGAAATAAATCCTTAATTTTAAAGCTTTACATGACTAACTCACAGGCATGTTTGGTGGAAAAGCATTTGAGGACTACAAGCCTAATCTCCTCAAATCACTTTGACTTAAAACGTTTTGAACCTTACATGATTACAAGTAGAGAAAGTTCTGTAAGTTCTCCGAAAGCTAATGTTTTAACCCTTTGGTACTACTTTCCTATCAGTCCCAAACCTTGCCCAAAGCTTGGGCAAAATATGTATTTATGATGAAGTTTCTGGTACTATGAATTCTACCTGACATCTTTCCATTAAATTTTGGTAGTTTCTGAAATTTTCCAAGAACTCCTACTTCGCACGTGATATTAAAGCACTGTGCATAATAGTTGTATACACGTACAGTCAAAATTATGTAAAAATTATGTCTGACACGGATCAGGACTTGATGAAAAGCTAGAGTAGATTGGTGCTAACGTGGGTGATATTTCTTTTTTTAAAAAGATTTTATTTACTTATTTGACAAAGCGCGCGCAAGCACAAGCAGGGGGAGCAGCAGAGGGAGGGAGAAGCAGGCTTCCCGCTGAGCAGGGAGCCCGATGTGGGGCTCAATCCCAGGACCCTGAGACCATGACCTGAGCTGAAGGCAGTTGCTTAACAACTGAGCCACCCAGGCGCCCCGTGGGTGATTTCTTTTTAAAAATTTCCTTTCTGCAATAAATCTAAAATCAGAAGGGGTAAAATTAGGTGTTATATATCAAGAACCAGAGGGCCCTGCCTTAAAAACTAATGTGCCAGGGGATGTAGGAAAGTGGGAGGGAAATGGGTCAGTGTCAAACACTGTATTAGGCTCCACGCCAGCAACTTTAAAAACAAAAGAAAACTGGGCGCCTGGGTGGCTCAGATGGTTAAGCGTCTGCCTTCAGCTCAGGTCATGATCCCGGGGTCCTGGGATCGAGTCCCACATCGCGCTCCCTGCTAGGCGGGGAGCCTGCTTCTCTCTCTCTCTCTGACTCTCATGAATAAATAAATAAAACATTAAAAAAAAAGGGAAAAAAAAGAAAACTAACATTTACGGGATGTTCTCTATGTGCGGGCCAGTGTTATCTTCTCTGCATGCCTTGATTAATATCTTGGCCGAAGCTTTGGGGCTTTGTGGACATCATGAACTCGGGCAAGCTTTCTGAACTTTTCTATCCCCCCAAGTTCTTCAGTTCTCGCACCTGCACATGCTGTGTGCGTAAGCCTCTGAAAGGCTGCTGTAGGGACTGAATCAGAGAATCGGGTAAAGCGGTTAGCTACTCTGCTTGGCACGGTCAGCGCAGAACCCAGTATCTGCTGCTCTTACTATCCTCACAATCAGGTGGATGGCACCCCCAGTTTACCGGTGACCTGGGCTGGCAGATGAGCACCAAGCCCTCAAAGCAGCTATTTTCCTCGGCAACAACGTCCAGCTCGCCCTCAAGCCACCACTGGTTGTTTTTTTGGCGGGGACGGAAGGGGGTGGAGAGGCGGTCAAATCGTGGCCAAAAGAAAAGAAACACTGCTTTTCCCGCAGCGGCTTTGACTCGCTCTCGGTCTACAAACCACGGCCCAAGCCTGAGCTGAGAAGGCGCGAGAGGGACAACCGGGCCCTCCCCAACGTGGCGCAGGGAGGAGCCAGGACGTGAGAGCCACTCCCGGAGGGGAGGCGCGTGCTGGGCACTGACCTTCACTCTCCCGCCGGAGTCAGGCCCAAATTCGGCCATTCTCTTGAACATATTGCCCTACGGAAGAAGCCGCCGCCGCCGCCAGGGAAAGAGACCGGGGCCGGCGGGGTCGCCGCTCCCCTCAGAGGCCCCGCTCCTCCCGCGCGGGCCCAGGCGGATGGTTTCTGGCTGGGCGAGGGCGAGTCTCCGGAGCTCGCGGCGCTGACAACACCCAACTCCTCGCGGCGGGCGAGTCCCGGAAGCGCGTTCAGTCCCGCGCCGCGGAGAGCCCAATGGAAGGAGCGGTGGCGGCGCCGTGCGCAGGCGCGAGGCGCTGGGGCGCAAAGTGCGCAGGCGCTGGGCCGACCCCCTGCGGCGGGGCGGGCCTCGGTGGTGGGAAACCGCTGGAGGCCCGGTGGTCCGGTTTTCCTGACGCCCCCCACCCCCAGCACCTGGATGCGGAATAAACGAGAAGTTGGCGTTTGGAGCCAATACCTTGTCATCGCTAAAGAGTTACGATTTTTAACCAAGTGAATCAAATCTACTCGCTGGCCCACACAAGCTTTGGTTTGCCCAATATCTTCCATCCCTTCTGTTAAGAGAGAATCTTCCAGTTTAAAATCAGTTCTTAAGGTCTTTTTGCTTCTTCAAGGATTTTGCGCCGTCAATCATACCCACTCCATGGTGTATCTTCAGCTTTTCCTCTACTTTGGCTTTTTCCCATAAGAAGAGTTAAGTTTAAATATTTCTCATTAAAAACAGTATGGAGTGGGTGGTTGGGTGGCTCAGTCGTTAAGCATGCGGCTCTTGGTTTCCACGCAGGTCATGATCTCAGGGTCCTGAGATTCTCTCTCTCCCCCTCTCCTCCCCACTCTAAAATAAATAAATCTTTAAAAAAACAAAACTGTGGAGGTTCCTCTAAAAGTTAAAAATAGAACTACTCTAGATCTAGCAATTGCACTTTGGGTAATACTAGGTATTACCCAAAGGATACAAAAATTACGGAAAGAGCCCAAATGTCCATCAACTGATAGATGGATAAAGAAGATGTGGTGTAGGGGTGCCTGGGTGTCTCAGTCCTTTAAGCCTCCAACTCTTGATTTCAGCTCAGGTCATGATCTCAGGGTCCTGGGATCAAGCCCCTCATTGGGCTCCATGCTCTGCAGGGAGTCTGGCTTCAGGATTCTCCCTTTCCCTCTCCCTGTGCTCTTCCTTCCACTTGTGCACACACACTCACTCTCTGTCTCTCAAATAAATAAATCTTTTTAAAAATGTGGTATATGTACACACACACACACACACAATGGAATATTAGCCATAAAAAGAATGAAATCTTGCCGTTTGCCATGACTTCAATGGAGCTAGAGAGTATTATGCTAAGTGAAATAAGTCAGTCAGAGAAAGACAAATACCATATGATTTCACTCAGGTGAAATATAAGAAACAAAACAGATGAGCATGGGGGGAAAAGAGGCAAACCAGGAAACAGAGTCTTAACTAGAGAACAAACTGAAGGTTATTGGTGGGGAGGTGGGCAGGGGATGGGTTAAGTAGGTGATGGGTATTAAGGAGGGCACTTGTGATGAACACTGGTATTATATGTATGATATATGTATGTATGATGAATCACTAAATTTTACACCTGAAACTAATATTACACCTGAAACTAATATTACACTAATATTAACTAACAGGAATTTAAATAAAAACTTGAAAAAAAACTTTCTTATTAAAAACCATCCATTTTTGATCCTGCATATCTCTATTTTTGCATTATCCTTAAAAGTCGACCCTAAAAAGGCTCTCAATATTTCCTATTTGTTTCCATATGCTCCTCAGTCCATCACCTTCTGAATTTCATCCTCACTGAAACCTCTCTGACCAGAGTTACTGACTTTTCTATTAGTAAATATGTTAACCACTTTCCCTTAACTCATTTGACTTCCTGGCAGGATTTGACGATGCTAACCACTTCCTCCTTTTGTGATGCCCATTCTCTTGGTTTTCTTTCTTTCTTTTTTTTTTTTTTAATTTATTTGACAGAGAGATAGACAGAAGAGCACAAGCAGAGGGAGTGGCAGAGGGAGAGGGAGAAGCAGGCTCCGCACTGAGCAGGGAACCCGATGCGGGACTCGATCCCAGGACCCTGAGATCATGACCTGAGCCGAAGGCAGACGCTTAACCATCTGAGCCACCCAGGCGCCCTCTCTTGGTTTTTCTGTTAATTCTTGGGCAGCTGATTTCCAGGTGGTTAGTCACTCTCTTCTCTATATTCCCATAGTGCCTAAGTGATTGTAACACTTACCATGTTCTGTATTAATTATTTGTGAACTCCATGAGGGCAATAACTGTATCTTATTCACCTTAGTATTCTTAGGCCCACAACATTTCTTGTGCCCAATAATCAATGTTTGTTGAATAGTAAATAAATGAAAAATGGAGAAGTCAAGAAGACTTGAGGCTATTTTCCAAAGGTAGATGAAACCAGTGAGACCTGTTAAAGCACACTGTCCTACAAAATCCTTCACATCACAATATGGGATTTTTTTTGGCCCCTGTACCCTCGCCCAAATTTCACCTTTTTCAAATTACAGCTTTCAGAACGTGACCTCTGGAACCCAAATTTGCTCTTTATAATTATTTCTTCAGCTTTCCTCTTTCTGCTTTTCTCCTGTTTCTCAGAGGATTTTTTATTCTTTGTTTAAAATCTTACCCTAAGTATTTTTTAAGTAAAATAACATTTAATAAAATAAAATTAAGCAAATACATAAAACATATTGGGAACTTTTGTGGAAAGATAATGGATCGAATACACATCTTTTGTCTCCTCCCATAACTCCTTTAAAGCAAGTAAAGAGATTTTCAAAAAGGCATAAACCTATAAGGATAAGAAGAATGGTTGGGGGCGGGGAGAAAAAAATAAGAAGAATGGGAGGGAAGGCAAAACAGAATCTTGAAATCTGGAATAGGAATCGTGGTATAGGGCAGTCCTGAGAGCTGAGCAGTCAGAACTGATACACATCCCGCCTTTCCCCCCCATCCCCACACCCCACCCCACCCCACCCCCGCCAAGTCTCAAGAATTTGTATTTGTGGGGAATCTCTGGACGTAAGGGGAGGGAGATGGAAGAGAGAAGCTAACAAAACAGGTTGAGAGTCTGTTTCCTGGGTGGCGCAGTTGGTTAAGCCTCAGGCTTTGGTGGTGGCTCAGTCAAAAGAGTATGTGACTCTTGATCTTGGGGTCATGAGTTCAAGGCCACATTGGGTGTAGAGATTACTTAAATAAATAAACTTAAAAAAAGGGTGAAATTGACAAAATTCTAGCTGCGTCTGAAGCCTTGAGAGATTATTTAAATATTTAATATTTAATGTTTAAATATTAGACCTAGAGTTTGGGAGGTAAAACCAAAAGATACACAGAAAACTAAGCAAATTTAAGAGTCATGCAGTTATTAGCTCTAGGGAAAATACAATCTTCCATTAGAGAAGAAAATAATTGTATTTGTGGCTATGTAAATACTGAGTATTGGTCTAACAAAAATGTATAATTACATTGGAAGGATAGGCACTGGGGAAGGGTGCCATCTGCGATGGAGATTGAGGAGGAGGAAATAGAGCCTAATCCTTAACTTCCATAGTGGAAAGTCAATATCCTAATAGCCTAGGATGATGGAAAAATCAAGAAAATGCAATATAAGCCTAATATTTAAAAGCATGGAGGTAAATATAAAAAACATTAAACTAAAAGAGTAGAAAGCAGTTGCATGTAAAGGTGGAGAAATGAGGAGGTACATCTTTCATAAATTTTGTGGAACTATCTGACTCTGTAAACACTGAGAATTTATAACCTTATTAAAATTAAAAATGACTGGGGCGCCTGGGTGGCTCAGTCAGTTGGGCGTCTGCCTTCGGCTCAGGTCGTGATCCCAGGGTCCTTTGATTGAGCCCCGCATCGGGCTCCCTGCTCGGCAGGGAGCCTGCTTCTCCCTCTCCCTCTGCCTGCTGCTCTGCCTACTTGTGTTCTCTCTCTCTGTTAAATAAATAAATAAAATCTTTAAAAAATTAAATTAAATTAAATTAAAAATGATTTAAAAATATAATTGCATAATAGATATGCATTTAATTGGAAAACATTGTATCTATGAATGACATTAGTCACTCCTCATTATAATTTTTATTAATCTCCTTTCACAACTTCTAAGTAAATATTTTTTCAATGAGTCCACTATGGGTGCCTGGGTGGCACAGTCAGTTGGGCACCTGACCCTTGGTTTTGGCTGGTGTCGTGATCTCAGGGTTGTGAGATCGAGCCCCACATTGAGCTCCAAGTCAGGCTCTGCATTCAGCGGGGAGTCTGCTTGAGAATCTCTCTCCCTCTCCCTCTGCCCCTCCTGCTCTCTCTTTCTGAAATAAATAAATAAATCTTTAAAAAAAGGTAAATGAGTCCACTAAATAGAAGTGCAAAAGATGTGTTCAGGGCTTAGTTATAATTAGTGCCACATAAAGAGCTAAGTTATCATCTGGAATATTACTCTGCATTTCAAATAATACCCTGGGGTAAAAGTAAGCAACATACAGATTGAGTTTCTCTGAAAAATGATCAAACATTGATATTGATTTTTATTTCATTCCCAAATAAGAATAGAAATTCAATTTGGGAGCTTGACTGTATGATAATAAAAGCTATAAATAAGAAATGACAGTTACCAAAAACATTAAGCAAAATCTCCAGGAAACATCGCTTTCCCTCTTCAGCCAACTTTTGCTAATCTCTGGTTGTTTCTTCAGTCAGCCTGTGTTGTTGAGCTATCCTGGAGCTTTCTGGATATATCTCATTTCTGCAACGGAGCTGTCACTCTTCAAGTCTCTCTCCCCTACCTTGACTCATTCTTTATGCACCTCTGGGTGACCTGATATGAATAAACCCATATTTTGGGGGGTTTAATCGTATTAGAATGGCTCCAGAATCTTGAAGCCTGAGGCTGCACCCGTGTTGGGGACCTCTGCTGCCCTCCCATGGCTGGTCTATGCATTACAGTCACATAGTCAAGACTTGACCCTTGGGATCCCAGAAGCTGTTGTACTGGAATCATGTGGGCCTGAAGAGTAAGAAAAATCCTAGAATGGTCAACATGGAGGAATATACTAAATAATCAGGAAGAGATTCATTCGATCAGCTGTTTATTGAGTGCGTATCATGTTCCAGGTGTTTGGAATATGGGTGTAAAAAACTCTGCCCTCCTTCCTATCAGGACAGTGACCCAGCATGGTGTCAGAGATGTAACACAGTTAAGAGGGCGTGCAGATGTGGAGGAAGGGGTAGCCAATGAAGGATATTAGAGCCTGAGTGGAGAGGGTCTATTCCATGGTGAGGCAGTGTTGGGAGATTTGTTACATACAGACAAATTGATCAAATACATACATGCACTAAGGATACATTTCAAAGCTATTAAGGACAATGGAAGCCAAGTTTCTCACTATCAGAGAAGAGAGTTAACAATGTGGAAAAAGAAAAATAGAATGAACCCTGTGGTGTGGGATTGGAATTGGAGATACTGATATGAATTCAATATAAATAGATACAGTGATAAATACTGTGTAAATACATACAACCTTTAATTCTGTCCACTGGTGGGGCCTGGAATCAGTGACACTCTAGTGCCTAGATCTTGTTTTTCAAATACCATTGTCCAGGGGCGCCTGGGTGGCTCAGTTGGTTGAGCATCAGACTCTTGATTTCAGCTCAGGTCATGATCTCAGGGTCATGAGATTGAGCCCTGCATTGGGCTCCACACTCAGCGGGGAGTCTGCTGGAGATTCCTCTCCCTCTTCCTCTGCCCCTCTATGCACACTCGCTCTCTCCCTCTCTCTCTAAAATAAATAGATCTAAATAAATACATACATATATACGTACATATGTACCATTGTCCACTCTGCCGAATCAGTGCTCTTTGGAGAAATGGCTGATTCCAGGGCTGGGGCAGGGGAAGAACAAGGTGAGCCTTAGACCATCCTGTGCCAGAAAACAAAAAAGTGCTCAAGAAATATGAGGACATGTCAAAATGATGCAGAAGCTAGCTTACAGAGAAGCTCTACTAGCCAAATTACGGACAATGTGAACATAAAAATAAATGGTAGTAATGGATTGTAATTTGAATAAAATAGGAAGCCATGGGTCCATATTGATATAATAAATAAATGCATGAATTGAAAACTTGCTAAGGAACAGTCTTAAAGCACCTTACCCCTTCCCAAATACTTCACAGTAGAGGTCACTTGCTCAAATGACCAAAGTAAACATCATCAGTAACAGAACATTTCAAAACTGTGTGCCACCCGAGAGGGTACAATGGGAACAGCACAGCATCACTTCTGTGGTATTTTTGCCAAAAATGCACAACCTAATCTAATCAAGAGAACAGCAAAACAACTTTAAGACATTTTGCAACATAACTGGTCTGTGGTCTTCAAAATTGTTAAGTTGTGAAAATCAAAGGAAAAAACTGAAGAAATGATCCAGATTGAAGAAAACTAAAAAAAAAAAATGGCAACAAAATACAGCACATAATTCTGAATTAGATCTTTCTATTGTGAAGAACTTACAGGGACAATGGATGAAATTGAATGGGCTCTAAAGAGTAGGTGGTAATAATGTATCAGTGTTAGCTTCCAGATCTGGGTGATGTTTTGAGGTTATGTAGGAATCACACACTGAAGGATTCAGGGCCACATGGGCACCAATTTACTCTCAAACTGTTCAGAAAACTTAAGGCCTTTGTACTGTACATGTAAATTCTGGGGAAAATTGAGTTATTTCAATGTCTTTAAAAAGTGGGAAAAATCTATTAGTTTAGAAGTTATATTTCAGCAAGGAGAGACAAATAAATAAGTAAGTAAAATATGTAGTCTATCAAATGGCTATAGGCTTGAGTGCTGGAGCACTCCCTCAGTTAGAAACTAAGTAACAGAGGAAAGGCCAGTCAAGGACTGAGAAGGGGCAATCCATGAGGAGGGATGTGAACGAGGAGGAGGAGAAGCTGAGGGGGAAAAAGCTTTCCAGAAGTATGAAGTGGTTCACTTGATCAAGTGCTACTGAAAGATCCAGTGAGATAACAGAGATCACTAGAATTGCAAAGTCTTTGAATTGCAAGAATCTTTGCAAGGTTACCAGGACATTTTGTACAATGGCAGGGGATATCCAGCAAAGAGAGAGTAACTCGGGATGCAGGAAACACTCTGCTAACTTGGGAGTCATGAGACGGATGCAATCCGAGATTGCATGTGGAGACCCTGCCATTGGCAGGAGCGGAGGAAGAGAGGATGGGCCCAGGGGAAGGTGTGATCGTTGTTACAGTGGCAAGGAGGGGGGAATTTCGTATGAGCTTGCTTCTATTTTCTCAGTGTAATGTGAGGTCAGGTCATCTACTGAGAACAGAGAGGGTGAAAAGTGAATGGTTGGATGTGTGTGCTGGGGCTTTGAAGAGAGAGGAAGAGAACTAAAATAGTAATAGTCATTTTGGAGAGTGGGGCCCCCACACAGAAGGAGTGCAGAGAAGTGACTCGGATGGCCATGCAGACTGAGGGCCCATGCAAGATCTGTGGTTATCAAAATGAGATCTGTCAGAATGCTTGTGGATTTTTCCAGCAATATCCAGCTGTTTGGGTACAGGTAAAGATATAGAATATATTAAGAATACCAAATAATTATATTTTTTAAAGATTATTTATTTATTTATTTGACAGAGAGAGACACAGCAAGAGAGGGAACACAAGCAGGGGGAGTGGGAGAGGGAGAAGCAAGCTTCCTGCGGAGCAGGGAGCCCGATGCGGGGCTAATCCCTGGGATTAGGACCGAGCCGAAGGCAGATGCCTAACGACTGAGCCCCCAAATAATTCTTTTTTGAATACACATATTTTTTTCTTCTTAGACACTAGTTGGGTCTAAACAAAGAAAGACAAGTTATGAGTTGCAAAGCCTCTAATGATAATGTTTGTATTATTTTTATAACATGCATAATTTCACACCTTTGGTTAATCAGCAATTACTTCAATACTTGCAAAGTCATTTGCCTCAAGATTTAGTCATAATGCATGAATCTAAGTTAATAAAATCAAAGAACAACAACAGCTCATCCAATCCTTCTTTATATTCCTTCAGGATCAGAAAGATGCATAGAAGAGTTCTTTAAAGGGCCAAAATAGATTGACATATAAACTGTCAATTTATTTTTAAAGCAGTATGAAAGCAACATTTCTGAGAAAATATTTAAACCAAGGTCACAGTTTAGAAAAGCAAAATTCTTAATTCAGGCTGTCGTCATTTTTAGCCATTTGGCATTCTGCTCCTTTTTAAACTTTATATTGCCCAACAGAGAGTGTTTTTTTGTTTGTTTTGTGGTTTTTTTTAATTTTTTTTTTTACTGTTTTTGGAGAGTACTGAACAGATGCCTATTCAGCTAGGATTTTGCCTAAGATGTTTGTTTTTAAGATTGTTTGTTACATTTTTATAAAATATTGGGGAGTACTAAAGATTAAGTTGGGATTATTTCTTTAAGAACTGACTATATTGGAGATGTATTTGATAGGCAAGACTTTAGATAAGTTTTCACCAGCATTATTCTATTAGCAAACTGAAAAATGTTACAGGCTATCAAATAAACACATTTCGTAAACATGAAGACTTTTAGAAGAAAGACCATATTCTGTTCCTGCTTGTGTAAAAGTGTTATTTGAAAGAATGGTAATGTGACCTTTCACTCAACCAGTACTCCCTTAATATGAAAAAGAGATACAATGAGCTGCAGAAGGAAAACTCCACAGTTACACTCCACAATTCCGAACATACTGAGAGACGTCTTGGTTTTCACAGTGTGCTGTCCATGCCACCCTGTAGAGAAAAGCGAAACAAACACTGATAAGGTCAAAACATAGCTTCATTGTAATAGACACACTTCAAATCCTCTGGGAGAACAGAATGTTTTACTGGTAAATGGACGACAGGCTGCAGATAGATTGGGTATTTGCTATTTATTAAATGGAGATATGTACACCAAGTATGTCACTTCTCCCCAAAGCCCAGGATCCCCCCAAAGCCCAGGAACATGAACGTTGATCTATGCATTCTACAATAGTAATTGCAAAGTGCTTTCCACATTTACTTAACTCCAAAAGCAATTTCAAGATAAGACAAGGAACTGGTAGAATGTTGAGAATCTTAAAAACTCTAGAAATCCTCTAAAATAAATTGAAGGGGGAAAGAGTAAGATTCTAAATCAGATGAAACAGGCTGTTTCTATGTAACTCATTGTTTAGGGTAAGGCTAAAGCAGCAACATTCAGTTCTCAGTAGCATACTTTGGTCTTTGAAAATCTTCTTTCACTTCTCTCTTAACACGGGCAAAATAGCTGTCCCCTTTTATTTATTTATTTATTCTTTTTTAAATTAATTTTTTTATTATTATGTTCAATTTATTATTATTTTTTAAATCTTTTGAAGGAGAGAGGGGGGCTGGGGGGAAGGGCAGAGGGAGAGAGAGAATCTTCAGTAGGCTCCATGCCCAGTGCAGAGCCCAACGTGGGGCACCATCCCAGGACCCCGAGATCATGACCTGAGTGAAATCAAGAGTCGGACGCTCAAACTGAGCCACCCAGGCGCCCCCCACCCCACCTTAATGCTTAAACGTACCATGCGCGAATGCCATTTGGATCACTGACAACCCTCTTTGCACATGCTACAGCTTGAGTGATGTCATCTTTCAGCAAATCTGAAAAAGAGGTGGTGAGGAATGAAAACAGCTTCCACAGAAATTTCATTTTAAGTTTAGATTTAGTCAGCTTTATTCTCTTAGGAGGATGAAAGAACATAAAATTATTTTCTAAGAGTCCATTTATCTGTGAATGTTGGGGGAAAATTTTTCTTCATTCTATCCCATTTGGCATGAAATAAAGCATTCTGTTTCTCATTTACCAAAGTCATGGAAAGCTCTGGAATTGTTAACTAATATGACAGAAGGTTCTCTTTTTTCTAGGCACTGTAAAAAACAAACAAATAAACAAAAAAAAACCAAACACAGACTAGCAATTTTTTAATCAGCAGTTCTGCCACCAGAAATCTATCCTAAAGAAATAATAAAAATGTACCTAAGATGTATGCACAAGATATTTCATAGCATTTCACAAAGGGGGAAAAGCAGAATAACCTAAGTGCTTACCAATAAGAGCTGGACTAGTAAGTTATAGAACATTTATATGTGGAATTCTTTCCATCCTTTAAAAATAATACAGATCTGTATTTGTTGACATAGAAATAATTTTGTGTGATAAAGAGCAAGCTATAAAGCAGTAAAAATAGTACAACTTCATTTTTCTTAATGCACATTGCTTACATGTTTGTATGTAGGTACATTTGTGCATGATATAGCTTTACATTCATAACATGATTGATACATATTGTGGAAGAATATACACCAAAAGTTACCAGTGGTCATAAATCTCTGGGGAGTAAGGATTTTTATTCAATGGCCACATTTTATTATATAATAAAAGATTAAAAATAAATTAAAAATAAATTAGCTGGATGCAAAATGTATTCTAAGACTAATCTTGTCTATTAGTAAGTTTAACATTAAAAGATTTAACAATATCAATTTTACAATACTTCTCCAGTATTTTATACACTGAATATTCCACATGTTATTTCTATCTTTTATATGAGTTCAAAAGAATATTTGTTTCACCCCAATTAAACAAATCCATAAGATAACTTGTTAGGTATAACAATAATTATATAAGAACTGTATTTTCTGAAGAGGCAAACTAAAGAGTTGAGAAATGAAAAGTCATCATGTTTCTAATTCACTTTAAAATCACTCAGCAAAAAGAAAAAAATACACGTAAAAAAAGTAAAACTGACAAAGTGTTAACAACTATTAAAGTATGTGATGAGCATATGGCTGTTTATTATACTAAAATCTCGAAATTTCTATATATTGAGGACATTTCAAAATAAAAAGTAAAAACAATTTTTAGAAAAGGGCCCCACCACCAAATTATCCCTAAACCTCCCCAAAGAAAGTGGGAGAAATGGCATGGTTTTCGACAAAGCATCAATATGTTCATTTATGATAAATTAATCGATCATTTTAGATTACATTAGAAAACTTGAACTTTTTATGATGTCATCATCAGCTCTTTAATTTCTTAGGGAATTATGAGGATGATCATAAAGAGTTTCTAGGCACTGAAATAGAGTTTTTCTAGGTCCCTGATGAACCTTTCAAGACTCTTTCATTTGTACGGAACCCCTGCTCTCGTAAGTATGACTAGATGAGTCCTGTGCCGCCACTTAAACATCGTCTTTCTTACCGCTGCAGGGTATGCGACAGGCGTTCACGGCTCTGGGCGTTTTGCCATCATTACACCAGTAGCGGCTATTGATCTGAAATATCCCATAATCAGTGCTTCTGCTTCCGGGATTGTAGTTTGTAGCCTTTGTGTTATAATTACTTTCCCATCTGGCCAAACACATCCCTGAAAAAAACTTATTTTTAGTAAGAAACATCAACACCACATGATGTATTTCACATACCATAATCAGTTCTATTTTGCTATTCTATTTTATTAATGACTTACTTTATAAGTGTAAAAGTGTCTTTTCCTTATAAATATAAATATATGTATATATATTTAAGATTTTATTTTTTTAAGTAATCTCTACACCCAACATGGGGCTTGAACTTACAACCCTGAGATCAAGAGTTGCATTCTCCACTGGCTGAGCCAGCCAGGGGCCCCCAAATATATTTTAACACTTTAGTGAGAATCCTTTCGTTTGCAAATCATTTTGTAATACTAATACTAGTATTACAAAATGCATACTATTAGTATACATACTATTAGTATACTAATACTAATACTAAACTAAATAACATATTTTTAAAATATTAAAATAGCTGTTTCTTCCATTGTCATTACCCTTCCCCTGCTCCCATCCTCAGGCAAGATTTATCCTAGGATGGAAAAATCAACAGAGTTGTTGAGTGGATCTTATAATTAATAGCAGATACATACATACGCTGATGGAAAAAATGCTTTTTATTAGGAAAAATAAGAATTTTCTGGGAGAAATAAATTTTCTTAAGATACCTAAAGGTGAATTTGCTTATCAAATCAGAATCTGAAAAACAAGAGGTATAAACAGGAAAGACTATTTCATCCATCCATCCACTCGTTCATTCAAAAGCGGTTACCAAGAGGAAATGTTTGAATTCAACCTCAAAAATACAGTGATCACATTGATAAATGTGAACTAAAATATAAAGTAACTTTTACTCAGACATATCTTGAATTAAGTGGAAGAAACTGAAAAATAGTTAATAAACTATACTGAGTAAGAATAGGGACGCCTGAATGGCTCAGTAGGTTAAGCACCTGCCTGGGGCTCAGGTCGTGATCCCAGGGTCCTGGGATTGAGTCCTGTATGGGGTTCCCTGCCCAGCGAGGAGCCTGCCTCCCTCCCTGCATGTGCGCCCTCTCTCTCTTTCTCTCTCTGACAAATAAATAAAATCTTAAAAAAAAAAAAAAGAATAATAAAATACTATTACAAGCTGCATTTCAGGGATCCTTATATAAACAGTAATCAAGGGGAAATAGGTTCCTACTGCCCCTGCACTGAGAGTTCAACATAGGGTTTTAAAACTTTGCTGTTAAAAATCCCATGGCATGGCAGAGAAAAATCCTTATTGCTCTAGGCTCATTACCGTTGGAACCAAGTTCCAAACAGAAAATGCCTGGCGTCAAAGACCCAGGACTTGACAGATAGTCCCGGTGCTCAGATAGACCTTTCAGTCAGCCTACACGTGCCACCGAGTCTGAGGCAACAGACAAATTTAGCAGCTCCAGAGGAGCACAATGGGTCCTGGTATCCCTAGAATGGCAGAGAATTTTGCCCTCCCATGCCCTCATTCCTTCATCTGGCATATCTGATTCTAAAGAAACAAGCTGATATTTTGAACCATTGACCCTCAAAAGAAATAAAAGAAGTCCATTCATTCAAAGCCTCTTTATTACTATTCATCCTCTATCTGTCCCACACCAGGCTAACTATTTGGAAGGATGAAGAAGAGTTAACTTACAGTTTGCCAGGCTGACACCTTTAAAGCCAGCCAGCCCAAGTCTTTTCAGAGTTCTGGCCAGTTCACACCTTTCAAAGACCTTGCCCTGGACGGTGACGGAAAGCAGGAGAAGCCCCAGAAGAAGGGGAGCCTTCATGTTGACCGGGAAGCCAGACCTCTAGGCTGACCGGGGAACGCTGTGCTCAGTACTTAACATCTTTTCACTTCCTTCTTCTCCTAGTGGCTGCGGGTTCCACCCTTTGAGAGATGTGAAAAACAGGAACTCTTTATTGGTTTACTAACTTTGAAAGCTCTTTTTTTTAATATTTGAAAAGAGCTATTTTGATGTCCTAAGAATTACCCTACAGGAAAATGATGAAATGGCATTGTTTAAAGACCTGGCTCATGAAGAACTGGGAAGTAGGACTGTTTCCAAACCAGGAACTGTCTCCTATTTTATTATGAATTTGAGCAACTGTAAAGAAAAAAAAAAAAAAACACCCTGAATGAACATTTTACACAACAGAAAAAGAGCTCCAATTTTTGATTTTGCATTCACTATGTTGTCTTCATCTTTTTCACTTAAAATTATTTTCTATACTCTTTCCCCAAAAGCACATAACATGTTACTTATCATTTTAATGGGTATATAGCATGATACCATATTGCTCAGCCATATTCCCACTCTAAATTTTTTGTTGCTATTATAATTTTTTGCTTATAAATCAGTGTTTTACTATTATAAATAAGCCTCACGTGAACAATGTTTGTAACTTTTTGACAATGCCTTATCTCACATTTTGATCTTAGAATATAAGGGGTCATTTTAAAACAAGGGAATTTTACCATCAAACCTAAAGAAGAATAGCAGTATATGCCACCTGAAAATCTTCCGTTTTGGCATAAGGATTCTTTTGAACTGAAGGCAACTGAGAAGAAGCAGATCCAAGAAAACACTCTGCCCTCCCTCTATATACCTGAAAACAGAACCACCTAGGTTTGTACAGGACTTAATCACTGACAACTCTACATGCTCATCAGCCACAAGACCTCACAGGACCTCAAATAACAAATTTTACTGACTAGCTATTATCTTCCAGTGGCCACTAAATATTTATCTTCCCACAGTTTGCTGCCCTTAGAAGCCTAAAACTCTTTTCCTCTGTCTTGTTGTTCTTCTAAAAATGTACTGTTCTTTGGTTAAGATGGTATGTAAGCCCAAATTCTGGCCACCTCTTTGAGTTACTCATCCCTGCATTTCTCTCAAATATATATGAGATACCCATGTTAATAAACTTATTTTTGTCTTGCTCATCTTTCTCTTGTTACAGAGCCCCAGCTGAAACCCTAAAAGAGTAGAAGGAAATCGAATTTTCTCCTCCTGTAGTTTCTGGTGATGAGGATGGGAGAGTAGAAGTCTGGAAAACTCTTCTCTCCCTAGAGACTGCAGCTGATGTATGTGGTAACTGACAACAGACCAGCAGAGGTAAGAGTTCTTACCATGTCAGTCTCCCAGATCTCTGACTATAGCGCCCAGTCAAGAGAGGAGTATAAAACTTTTCTTTTCCTTTCCCTTCCTTTCCAAATTCATAATGGTAGGAGAATAACATCTGAAAAAAACAGATCTCAAATCATGACTCTTGTGAATTTAGTTTTGGGTACCTACAGATTATTGATTCTTCCCTTCCCAGAAATAGTCATGTTTTCCTTTGTCTGACTTCTGTATTGTTTGTCATAGGATGAAAATCATAAGATGAGACTCTTCATTTGTCTTGTTTCAGGTACTGAGAACCTGGCTTTGTAACTAGTGAGAATATTCTCTCTGGTCTCTGCCTCTTGCGTAGGGCCATGGTGGGGAGAGTGCACCTTGTCAGGCTTGCATGGGGCAGCGGGCCAGCAGGCTAGGGGGCTGTTGCTGTCTCTATTTTCCTTTCCTCGTTTGTGCTGGGAAAATTCCTATTCCAGTATTACTTTCTGGTAACACAGGTTAGTGGATCTGTGAACTAAAGTATCTCCTTTGTGGGAGATAGAACTTTCTTTACCACCTGTGACAGTGAAGGTCTTTGCTTTCTTAAGCTATCTTTGGAGGGGCTCTGCATCTCAAGAGGGCTATACCGTTTGCACTCTCTCTGTGTCCAGGGTTAAGCCATGAAAGGCTTACCGATTTTAAACCATGAAAAGGCTTATTGGTTTGGAGTCACAATTGAGGTAGATATACCTTTGAAGATTTGGACTTTATATCTAAAAGGATTTTTAAGAGAGCTCTCATCCTAAACAAACAAAAGGTCCTATTGGTAACTATAGGAAGATGAGATGAAAGAAAGAAAGAAAGAAAGAAAGAAAGAAAGAAAGAAAGAAAGAAAGAA
>NW_023270314.1:11617230-11624318 GCF_011800145.1 Mirounga leonina
GAAAGAAAGAAAGAAAGAAAGAAAGAAAGAAAGAAAGAAAGAAAGAAGAAAGAAAGAAAGGAGAGAAAGAAAGAAAGAGAAAGAGAGAAAGAAAGGAAGAGAGTAAGGAAAGAAGCGAGAAAGAGGAAGGAAGGAAAGAAGGAAGGAGGGAAGCAAAGAAGGAAAAGGGAAGGAAAGGAGAGGAAAGGAAAGGAAAGAAGGAAGGAAGGAAGGAAGGAAGGAAGGAAGGAAGGAAGAAAGAAAGAAAGAAAGAAAGAAAGAAAGAAAGAAAGAAAGAAAGAAAGAAAGAAAGAAAGAAAGAAAGAAGAAAGAGAAAGAAAGAGAGTAAGGAAAGAAGAGAGAAAGAGGAAGGAAGGAAAGAAGGAAGGAGGGAAGGAAAGAAGGAAAAGGGAAGGAGAGGAGAGGAAAGGAAAGGAAAGAAGGAAGGAAGGAAGGAAGGAAGAAAGAAAGAAAGAAAGAGGAAAGAAAGAAAGAAAGAAGAAAAAGAAAGAAAGAAAGAGAAAGAGAGAAAGAAAGAAAGAAGAAAGAAAGAAAGAAAAGAGAGAAAGAAAGAAAGAGAAAGAGAGAAAGAAAGGAAGAGAGTAAGGAAAGAAGAGAGAAAGAGGAAGGAAGGAAAGAAGGAAGGAGGGAAGGAAAGAAGGAAAAGGGAAGGAGAGGAGAGGAAAGGAAAGGAAAGGAAAGAAGGAAGGAAGGAAGAAAGAAAGAAAGAAAGAAGAAAGAAAGAAAGAAAGAAAGAAAGAAAGAAAGAAAGAAAGAAAGAAAGAAAGAGAAAGAGAGAAAGAAAGAAAGAGAGGAAGGAAAGAAGAGAGAAAGAGGAAGGAAGGAAAGAAGGAAGGAGGGAAGGAAAGAAGGAAAAGGGAAGGAGAGGAGAGGAAAGGAAAGGAAAGAAGGAAGGAAGGAAGAAAGAGAGAAAGAGAAAGAAAGAAAGAGAGGAAGGAAAGAAGAGAGAAAGAGGAAGGAAGGAAAGAAGGAAAAGGAAAGAAAGAAATAGATACAGAGCAAAGTCTTGGCTAGTATGATGGGGGAAAACCCCACATACTTCCTTAACTAGATTAAGAAGTAGAGATCAGACTCAGAACAAATGTTAGGAACTGCAAATGGCACTCAAGCAGATATGAAACATGAAAATACTGATAGCCAGGAAATAGCTTTGACAAAAGCACAGAAAATGCACAAGCCTTGATTTATTGTCCCTTACTCTGTAAGCAGATCCCACGAGGTCTAGGCTTTCCCATAGTTCTGGCCTCCACTGCAGGAAAAAGAAAATTCATCAGACTGTCCTACCCTTAATAAAAAAAGAAAAATTTCATAGTAATGATCTTTGGTTTTTGATAGTAGGCAAATATGCCCCTGAGTTCCTTCTTAGATAAACCCTATATCCTTTCTCATTCCCTTGGAAATATTAATCTTACCATGTCTTTGAAATGTAAGTATCCAAGGAGAAAATTGGCTAAAACAACTCCTGAGACTGGAAAAAAATAGGTTTTTAAAAAACAAACTGCTACTTGATATTGCTATAGACTCCTTGCCCGAAATTTAGTCCACAGCCTCCATAAGATTATCTACAAAAGAGGGCGCCTGGGTGGCTCAGATGGTTAAGCGTCTGCCTTAGGCTCAGGTCATGATCCCAGCGTCCTGGGATTTAGTCCCGCATCGGGCTCCCTGCTCCTTGGGAGCCTGCTTCTCCCTCTGCCTCTCTCTCAACCTCTCTGTCTCTCATGAATAAATAAATAAAATCTTAAAAAAAAAAAAAAAGATTATCTACAAAAGACAAACAAAAATCTTAAAAACTTTCTCCACAAATATTGATAAAATCTTTAGCTATCTAAGTGGGTAAACCTAACTTGTTCCACCTTACAGAAACACCATTTAGATCTAACTATTCTTTTATACGGTAGTGAGTTTTGTATTATTGTACTTGATATGTGGCTAAAATTTTTAAATGAAAGCTACAAGATCTCTGCTTGCTTCTGTCTGGATGTTTATGTGTGGCAATGGATGTATGTTACATAATATGCGGTATTTTTCTCCCTCTGGATGGTAGTCCTAAAAACTAACTTGTGGAAGAGTTCTGTTAATTGGCTTAAAGAAAATATGAGTACTAAAAAATATATATATGTACTTAACATAAATTAAGGCTAGTGAAATTAGCTTACGTCATCTCTACTAGATATTTGAGATTATAAAGTTGGAAATTCAACCTAAGAGCAAAACGTACAATAAAAATGATTTGCTGGGATGCCTGGGTGGCTCGGTTAAGCGTCTGCCTTTGGCTCAGGTCATGACCCCAGGGTTCTGGGATCGAGCCCCGCATGGGGCTCCCTGCTCAGCGGGGAGGCTGCTTCTCCTTCTGCCTGCCGCTCCCCCTGCTTGTGCTCTCTCCCTCCCTCTCTGACAAATAAATAAATAAATTCTTTTTTTAAAAAATGATTTGTTTAATATATGTCAACATGACAGAACAAGCCATATGTGAAATTTTTGTAACTGTTTAGGTTCTTTGAGAGACTAAAGATATTTGGATCTGTTAATAACATGTTCTTTTTGCCACATCAAAAAATTGAGCTATGAAAATGCATGTGTAGAAATTACAAAATGGCGTATTCATAAATACGCTAACCTACTTACAATGTTAGGATGTAGCAGACAGTTCACAACTGCTTACTTCTTAGCTTTTATTGGAAATTGAGTTTACTAAAGGTTAAGAATTCCAATGAATATAAGTGAAACCTACATATAGAAATAATAAGGGTAAAGAAAAAAAACTTTAGGCAAAGCATACAGGGATAGTAAAATGTAAATTTTTGATAGGGAAAGGTATGAGGTATGAGAATGCATTTTTGTTAAGGGGAAAGAAGTAATTTGTCCTAATTTAGAGGTTATTTAAAGGTTATTTTAGACTAGGAAAAAAAGAAAAGAAAGGACAAAACCTAAATGTACATAGAAAGTTAGGAAAAGAGAGTGAGAGAGGCACAGGAAGCGGGGGGAAGGGAGGGATTGTTATCTTGTGTGGCCAACCTGGTGAAAATTGAATGAATTTATTATAAGGATTTTAAAAGTGAGCTTTAATAGCATCAGGGTGCCTATACAAAACTGGAATTTAATTTTCTCTCTCTGTTAAAAGAACAAAGTTTTCTTGGATTATTGTAAAAGATTTTTCTTTACCAGATAAATAACTTGACTGGAAAACAAGGATTCTGTGTCTTATTATTATTACTTTTTTTTTTTTTTTTTTGGATTCTGTGTCTTATTAAGATAACTGCTTGTACTTCATGTTCTTTATCAGGTCTTTGATTACTTAAAAAGACTGAGTCATCTCAATATTAAAAGAGAGAAGGGTTTGTTCCTTCAGGTGTATTTGCCTCTGAAATCTTTTATGGTCAGTTTGGTTAAATAAGTGACTAAATATTATTTCAAGTAATCTGTCATCTTATTTAATCAGTGTTCAAACCTTTTGACATTTTTTACAGCTTCCCCAAATCAAATTTTAAATAAAGTCTTTTTGACCTTAAACTAACTGAGATTTGCCCAGGGGTCCCTGGAAAATCTCAAAGATTTGTTCTCTGTCCTTATAAATAGAGAAATGTTAAACCAATTAGGTTTATCTGCTATGTTAAATTACATGAGAAATATTGTCAAATGAAAGGCATGTTTAACTTTCCTTGGGTTATATTTGTATGGGTATATGTTATTAATATAAGTTTTTCAGAAATTATAAGAAATTCCTAGAAATCCGATATGTACTGGTATTATGTTATCTGTCAGAATTCCAGTTATCATATTAAAAGGTAGTATGTCACATAAATCCCCAAATCCTTGTTAATTGCATTTAAATGAGCTCTCATCAGATCTTTAGCCACACTATTTTTTTAAAAAAATTTCTTAAAGATCTATATATTTATTTTTAGAGAGAGTGAGAGAGAGAGAATGCGTGAGCAGGGGGAGGGGCAGAGGGAGAGAGAATCTCAAGCAGATTCCCTACTGAGCCCTATACGGGTCTCCATCTCACAACCCTGAGATCATGACCTGAGCTGAAACCGAGTCAGATGCTCAACCGACTGAGCAACCCAGACGCCCCCAACCACACTATTTTAAGTCTTTGTCAGCCACAGATAGTTATTACTATACTCTGATTCTTCTGTGAAAACTTTTGAAACTGCTAACCTAAGATCAAGCAGAGCAAGAATTAGGGACTAAATGAACTGATGAGGTTATTTATAACTTTCTTTTTTTTTTTATTTTTTTAAAGATATTTATTTATTTATTTATTTGAGAGAGAGAATGAGAGAGAGAGAGCATGAGAGCGGGGAGGGTCAGAGGGAGAAGCAGGCTCCCCGCCGAGCAGAGACTTCAGGATCATGACCTGAGCTGAAGGCAGTCGCTCAACCGACTGAGCCACCCAGGCGCCCTATTTATAACTTTCTAATGGCTTTTTGTTTAATACACTACTGAAATGTTTTACAAAAACAAAAGATTTAAAAAAACCAACAACCAAAAGATTAAAAAAAAAAAAAACCCAAAATAATTTTTCCTTCCCTACATTGCCCAAACACATATATCCAACTATGTGCTACCTTTAAAAATAGTTATCTTGGGAGGCTCTGCACATTTGAAAAAAACTATGCTGGCAGAGCTCAGAAGGAATTGTGCTTCTCTGTATGTGCTTATTAAGACTGGTTCTGAGCCACACGAAATGTCATCATTTTGCACTTACCCTTGTTTTTCATCAGTGGTGGTTCCTGTCTGCTGGGCTCTAAGATTATTAACTAGTAGTCACTAGCAGTGACTACTTGATTCCTGTTATTTGTTCAACAATAAACAATAACTCCTTTCTTTAGGCTAAACCTAATTTTAATTCCTGAATAATAAGTAGACAAATTTTCATGACCCAAATGAGAGAGAAACCAGTTAAAAGAGGTAATCTTTGGTTCTCTCTCTTTTTTTTTTAAGATTTTATTCATTTATTTGAGAGAGAGAATGAGATAGAGAGAGAGAGCATGTGAGGGAGGAGGGTCAGAGGGAGAAGCAGACTCCCTGCCGAGCAGGGAGCCCGATGCGGGACTCGATCCCGGGACTCCAGGATCATGACCTGAGCCGAAGGCAGTCGCTTAACCCACTGAGCCACCCAGGCGCCCCTCTTTGGTTCTCTTTATATTCTTTCCAAGTCAATGCTAAAGAACATCTAGTTATTAGCCATGCTAGTTTCACCCTGCCACTCATGAGATTAATTTATCTTTTCACACACCTGAGCAGTTATAATTTGGTTGGGTTGTATGTGGAAATACTTGCTTATACCACATCCTGAACCAAACAGATAGCATGATATTGTGTGACCACTTCACAGGAAAGAGGTGTTTTGGGGCACCTGGGTGGCTCAGTCGTTAAGCGTCTGCCTTCGGCTTAGGTCCTGATCTCAGGGTCCTGGGATCAAGCCCCGTGTCGGGCTCTCTGCTCAGCGGGGAGCCCGCTTCTCACTCTCCCTCTGCCTGCCGCTCTCTCTCTCTCTCTGTCAAATAAATAAATAAAATCTTAAAAAAAAAAAAAAAAGAAAGAGGTGTTTTGATCCCCTTAATGATCTCCCCTGGAGCAGATATTATGGACAGTGATAACATCTAATCATAATCCTATTATATCATTTGAAGTAGGTTTAATGAGCAAGTTATTTCAAAGTAAAACAGCAAGTCAGGCGCCTGGGTGGCTCAGTTGGTTAAGCGACTGCCTTCGGCTCAGGTCATGATCCTGGAGTCCTGGAATCGAGTCCCGCATCGGGCTCCCTGCTCAGCAGGGAGTCTGCTTCTCCCTCTCCTGCTTCCCCCCTCTTGTGCTCTTTCTCTCTCTCACTCTCTCTCTCAAATAAATAAATAAAATCTTTAAAAAAAATAAAAAATAAAAGTAAAACAGCAAGTAAGCATGATTTGGAGGCAGAGATTTTTTCCCCCAGAAATTCTGTATGTACCACATGTTATATTTGATGCAATATATGCATTTTATCATTTTGGGAAAGGTATTATGCATCCCAGAAATATGACAATAATCATAATTTATTCTTCCCAGTTGTTTCCCATGACAAAGAAGAAATAATTAATTTTGATGTGTCTGACAGTTTGATCTCAGACTTTTTTGACTATTTCCCAAAACCAAAATTATCCTTAAAAGAAAAAGATTTGCTGGGGTTTAAGACAACCTCTGTTAAAAGTGGTGGGGTGGGCACATACATTGATCTTTGCTCCCTTCCCAGGTCCCATTAAAATATCAACAATACGAGTTTTAAAATAAGCCAACAAGGGCAAAGTAAAAGAAAATTAGATAACAATAGATGAAAATATCAAAATTTTGTAATAAAGGAAGGGAGTAGGTGAGCGGTAAGTAATTTAGCATGATGAAAAAAGCTAACACCTAAATACCTGCAGAAGGGGAAATCAATAAAAAGCAAGTTGGGAGTACCTGGGTGGCTCAGTCGTTAAGTGTCTGCCTTTGGCTCAGGTCATGATCCGGGAGTCCCAGGATCCCATAGCAGGCTCCTTGCTCAGCAGGGAGTTTGCTTCTCCCTCTGACCCTCACCCCATTTGTGCTCTCTTTCTTGCTCTTTCAAATAAATAAAAAAAAATTTTTTTTAAAAAGCAAGTTGGTTCTTGCCCTAGAACCTGGAAAAGACTCGGTAACTGTGAAGGCAGGACTGCAAGGCATTGCTATAAACAGGAAGACTGGTTGGAAGTCTATACAGAGAGGTGTTAAACACCCTGATCTCCCCCAAGCCAGGATATCAGATCACTGTCCTTTTAGAATTCCAAAAAGAGAATGGGAGGACTCTCTTTTGGAGGATGAGCTAGAGAGACCCTAGACTTAAGACTCAAGACACAGCTAAGGGCAGGGGTACAATGTCATAATGAAAAGAGGGAAACTGAGTAAAAGTCTGGAGCAGTAATTTGCAGTAAGCCAGTCTCCTAGCTCTCAACCTGCTCCTACTAAGCTCCTTGATTTCCAGCTGTCAAAATTACCTTGCAGGCAGTAGCTGGTAAGATTTCTTTCTTTTTCTTTTCTTTCTTCTTTCTTTCTTTCTTTCTTTCTTTCTTTCTTTCTTTCTTTCTTTC